>NC_061520.1:2745000-2810000 GCF_022379125.1 Scophthalmus maximus
AGGCTCCGGCGGCGCCCGCTGCCCGACGACCCGCAGCCGCTCTCCGGAGCTCTGATCGACGTGGCCAAGCACCTGGGCAACCTGACCTTCAACATCTGGAACGCGATGAGGGAGGTGGTCTCCTACGCCCCGGTGATCCTGGACCCGAACACCGCCAATCCGGAGCTCGCCGTGTCCGAGGACCTGACCGCCGTGACACACGGGGAGCGGCAGAAGCTTCCCGAGAACCCGGAGCGGATCGACTACCACCGCTCGGTCCGCGGCTGGGAGGGGTTCACCTGCGGGGTCCACACCTGGGACGTGGACGTTCGGGACAACGCGGCCTGGTTCGTCGGCGCGGCCGCGGAGTTTGTCCACAAGAGGGGACGGTTCAAATCCGGGTTCTGGCAAGTGGAGTTTCACAACGGCAAGTACGGCGTGCGCACGTCAGGAGATCCGCCCGCCGTCGTCCGGCCCAAGAAGAAGCTCCAGCGCATCCGGGTCCATCTGGACTGGAACAGAGGGAAGCTGTCTTTCTCCGATCCCGACACCAACGCACACATACACACCTTCACACACACGTTCACCGACAGGCTGTTTCCGTGCTTGGGCACTTTGCACGAACTCCCGCTGAGGATATTGCAGAGCAAGATCTGTGTGACCAGAGAGTAGCTCCGACCGAGAGTGTGAGGACGTTCGGAGCTGCTGGTGTCTCGAGGTTTTAAAGTACCGATGCCACATTTAGTTTGGTCAAACACAAAGATATTTCAGATAAGAGTGTCCCGTTGAAAGTTGTGACCCGGAAGCACTTCTCAGCAGCACCAAACAACCGGATCTTGATGTTTTGTTAGCCAGTTTGCTAAGCTAACGCTAGCTGCTAACCAAGTTGTAAAGTTGCGATATTATTATTGACAGTTGAATCGGGAAGAGCCGACGCGGTGACAACGGGTGTTTGCACCATGAACGTCGACGTGCGTCCCAACACGATATCGTTCAACTGAAAAACAACCGTTCATGAATTTTTGAGAGGCGTGAGGTTACCGGAGCTAGCGTAGCTTCGCTAACGTTAGTTAACGTGGATGTGTGAACCGGTACCACACCACGGACGTTTAGGGCTATTTCAACTTTAATCTCCACATTTCAACTTTAATCTCCACATTTCAACTTTAATCTCCACATTTCAACTTTAATCTCCACATTTCAACTTTAATCTCCACATTTCAACTTTAATCTCCACATTTCGACTTTATTGTCGAAATGTTAAATAAATTAAAAAACACTCTATAAGTGACAGCAAAGTGGATAGCAGCATTTATTTTATTCTTTCAAAAGCAGGCAACAGATATGTACAAAATATAAATGATAAAATACGGAGCAGTCACAATAATTGCACATGGAGAGTAAGTATATTGCACATTTAGTAATTGCAGTTTCAGATGAGCACAACAGTTCTGAAAAGAAATTACAAAAATCTCTACTACTCCTAAGATCTGGCTCTTTAGCTGCTCTAAAATATTTTTTTCTTTTTTCTGCCAAAGTCATTTCCTCTGTGTATATTATTCATGATAAATTCCTTCATCATCCAACCTGAAAAAGTAAAAATGAGTGAGAGTAAACTAAATTCCATTCTTCTTGACTCCAACTTTGCTGTGGTTGTTAATAATTGATTTCAAAAGCCGTGGTTATGATTATGATTGATTTTCTTTTTTTCTCACTGAGTTTTGTCTCTTGTTTCTGAAGCAAAGGACTTGAACAGATCCCAGTCAGACGTCTCCGTGCGTCTCTGTTTTACAATAAAGTTCACGTTTTCACATTTGACACTTTGAAGGACACACTGTTCATCATCATCATCATCATCATCATCATCATCATCATCATCAGCGGGTTTTAAACTTGCAGGTATGATGCTTCAAATCTCCTCCTCTTCACAATGATGAAGACTCTGTCTGCGGCTTGAATCTAACTAACAGTCAAACTCTAGATAACTCCAAAATTAAACAAACCCTTTCGTGCATGAAATATGACGACCTCAGGCGCCGAGTGTTTTTATTCCTCTTTAGGCATGAAAAAAAAAATTGAAGTTCATATTTTTTTTTTTTACATTTTCCAAGGAGGTTTCCCACATGTGGCACTCAGCTGGACACATTTGAGTTTGCAAATGAAGAAATATTTATTTAACAAATAAATGCATAAAAATTGGGTTTTTTTGTATGTAATATGTAATGTTAAACTAATCTTTTCACAAATTCTGATACTGTTCGATGCAAAAAAAAATTATGGACCATGGTCCTCAGCCTCATGTCTCCTTCCTCACTCATGCATCACCTTCACCCCCCCCCCCCCCCCCCCCCACAAAGAATTCTCCGTCCATATGCACTAAACATTTTGCTAATCTGCACAAAATCTCGTCTCTGTTTCAAAACGTCTCACGTTTCACTCCGATGACGTAAGTTCATTGATTTGCCGTCAATGGAACAATATTTTCAAGAACAGTAAAGTCACAGTATGAATCGTAGTTGAAACATAGCAGGTGGTGCCCGACGTCCAGTTTTGTTGACAGATGATTCGTCCTAATTTCCCTGCAACGTAAAATCAATATTTGGAAATCCAAATGATTAGATGATACTGTTCTTGGTGAGACCAGATTTTATTTCACTGATTTCCCCTCAGCTGCTCGGCATTTCTGGCCATCCGTCGGCCATCTTGGAATTTGAAGGATTTTTGGTGATGCACCTGCAGTGGACGGCCAGTGGGTGGCGGTGTGTGGGTTGACGCCTCAACACCCATTAGAGATGATGAAAAATTCACTGCCGAGTGAACTCCTGAGACGAGGCGAGGATTTGCAAACAGCCAGAGAAATATCTTTTTACAAACCATGTTACAGTTTTCTTCACCCACAGAGTGGAAGAACTTTTTTAAAAGGTTCCACAGTCGACAGGAGCGACGGCAACGTCAAACTCAGGATAGTTTCCTCTCGCAGGCAAAAATGATTTCACAGTTATTAAGATGCATCTCAAAACACGTTCCCCTCTCAGTCCATAACCCCGTGAAACAAACCAGAAATGATTGTGTTTGAATCATTTTGGGTCACTTGGTGCCGATGGTCAGCAGGTGTCGCCATGGAAACACAGGTCGTGGTTCAGGGTCAGGTTGGTAAACAGTTTACAAATGAGTCAGTCTTCATTTTTTTAATCCGAAACCAGAAAGTCAGAAAGATCAGTCTTTCTGTCGGGATGACAAGTTTCATTTCCTCAGTAGCGTGTGTGTGTGTGTGTGTGTGTGTGTGTGTGTGTGTGTGTGTGTGACAGAGAGAGTAGTTCTTTCTGTCCTTTTCATTTTAGGCTCCGGATCTCAGCTGCTGAGGCACAAAAAGGTTCTGGTCCGGTGAGTAAAATCTCCCAACTTTCAAAACGTGCTGAAATTGCTGATGATAGAAAAAAAAATTGTTGTTCAATATTTGTTCATGTTGTTTGTAACAGTAAAAGAAGAACAACCCTTTATTTATTTTTTTTGATTAAAATTAAAAAACATTTGATTGAAGTAAAGATTCACTGTGATGGATAATCTTTCTTCAGCAAGGTTCAAATCACTGCAAGAGGTTTTTTCATAGAAATTATGAAATGAACTTTGTCTGGAAGAACAGAATTCATTGTAAAAGCCGAGGGAATTATTTTCCACACGCACAATCATTAATAATCCACACACACATGATTTACTTTGATTCGATTCCAGCCTTGATGGTGTTGGACACAAGTCATCTTGATATTTACACCAGTCTGTTTGCGATGTCCTTGGACGTCAGACGTTTCAAAGAAAAATGACATTTAGTTGACTTCATCATAACAAAATACAACAAAACTGTGATCTGTATTTTCAGGCGCACGGGAGAAGTTTGCCTTTGCACGTTGATACGGTTCAGAAAGGGTTGATTTTAAATCAAACCATAGTTTGTTTTTGATCTTTAGATTAACAAAACAGCATCAAAGCTTTAAAGTCTTTCTGCCAGCGAGACTCTCCGGCAGAAAGTAATGAATGCAACAGTTATTATCATATATATATTTTTTAAGTTTTAACCAACCCGACATTTTTTAATCTACACAATCTTTAACTTTTTACCTCTTTAATCGACTTGAAGATCTAAATGCTGTTTCAAAAACCTTCTCCACACTGTCAGAGATGTTTGCAGTTTTATTTTAATGAACTGGATCTGGCTTCAATTCCCAGGACTTGAGCTCAGTGTCGAGAGAAAAAAAACTTCAGTTTCTTCTTATTTTCTAATGTGTTTTTAAAAAAGCATCTGTACCGCCGTCTTCTTCCTCTTCTTCTTCTTCTTCTTCTTCTTCTCCTTCTTCTTCTTCTTCTCCTACCATTAACAGCTAACCCCAGTGATTTGGACCATGGGCGGTTGCTACGTGATAGCGGTCCTGGTGGGTGCGGCCTTGCTTTTGACGTCCGGCCAATGTGACGCGAGCTGTGCGGGAACAGACGGCCGCCCAGGAGAGGCCGGAACCCCGGGCAGAGACGGATGGCCTGGAGTGAAGGGAGACAAAGGAGAGCCGGGTAGAAAAAAAAAAAAAAAATCTCCTGAACTTTTTCTAGAAGTATAGAAAATAAAGTATAGAAATGAAACCATCAACTGAAATGTTGGTGTAATCTTTGGTTTGGTGGAGAGGACACTGCCCTTGACTCATCTCCCCTTCCCCAGTGAACATAACACCCGTTGGTGCTGAAACTTTGTCATCGCATCAGCACCGGTATCAAAAAACACCGAACATTATCCCACTGTACCCTTTGATCATTGGTCTTGTCTGTCCCCAGCTGCGATGGCCGCCGGTCCGGTGGACGCCAGCGTCCTGCTGATGATGAAGGGAGGCATGGGAGGTCGGGGATTGCAAGGACCCATGGGTCCTAAAGGTTTCCGTGGAGATCTGGGAGAACCGGGTCGCCCCGGACAACCAGGTCGCCAAGGCCCTGAGGGGAAGGGCATCGGCCACGGTAAATGACACGACTTCTGACCCTGCAGCCTTAAAAATAAATCGGACATATGGTCCAGAAAGTGAAGGCGACGCGGAAAGTGCCCCGAAATCTGTATTCTCTCAAACGACCAGCAGAGGGCGACTCCGCTGGTTGTTTCTGTAGAGGTCTATGAGAAAATGACTCTACGTCTCACTTGATTTATAACGTCAGGAAAACATTTTCCTCATGAGTTTTATGGTTCAATCTCTTGTTTCATGTCTTCTTCAAAACAGCATGATGTTAATTTTGAAAGTTATGGTCCGTGACGTCACCGGTGGGTTTGCCGATTGTTGTCAACGCAATAATGTTGCTGTGGTCCAGGTTGCAATTCATATTAAACACTGTGAATCTGGCAATACTCTCATCGTTCCGCTGCTCCGCTGACTGATCAGCCCAAATCATGTTTCAAAGTGAAATAGCTCATTAGCTACGAGCTACGAGTTAACAGCTAACGTCAGTGTTCCACGTCTTCGCAGCGAACATTACTGGTTGATAGTAGTATAAATATTTCCCCAGGGCCTAGAAAAGCTACTAACGTGAACAACGCAGGAGCAATACACCTATACCTTCAGCCTTACTACACATTTTTTTTTAAACACGGTAGACCCTCCTAGTCAGGTCATGAACATAGTCAGATAAATACAGTAATAAAAACAAATGATAATGCTAATAATTATTGTTCCTTTTCTGCTCACAGGGCAACACTCCACTGAGCAGGCCCGTTCAGCCTTCTCCGTGATCCGGACCGACAGCAGTTACCCTCGCTACGACAAGGTTCGCAGTCTCAATCCATCCATCACAACTCTCTCGGCCCCGCCGCTGTGTTATATTATTAATCTGCAATACTTGTACTAATGCATTTTCCCCTCTGTCCTTCAGACGGTGACCTACCAGAAGACCGTGGTCAACCAAAACCAGGACTTTGAAGCAGCCACAGGTTTCTTCACCTGCAAAGTAGCCGGTGTTTACTACTTCACCTTCCACTCCGCTGCCAAGGTCAACGTGTCCGACTTGTGTAGTCCGCACCTTCGCCTCCAATGTCATACCATAGTCAAAACCAATGTGTGTTTATGTGTGTGTGTGTGTGTGTTTTTTATTTAGGTCAGCATGTGTCTGCGTTTAGCCAGCGAGGCTCTGCCCAACAAGCTGGGATTCTGCGGTTACAACAGGAACAACGAACAGGTGAGTTGTCGTGTCTCAGGGAGAATCACGGAGCTCGAGAGAGATGTCGGGATGAATCACTCACATTCCTACTCTATGCTTTCCAATGCTAAACATAAAGACTGTTTACGGCATTAAGGTAGATAGATAGATAGATAAATACTTTATTCATCCCAAGCTGGGAAATTCTGGAATGATCTTGTATTCGTCTCCTTGGACGTTGAAAGTTCAGTTAGAACTCTGCGACCTCCAGGGTCCGTGGTGACCCTGGTGACCTCCAGGGTCCGTGGTGACCCTGGTGACCTCCAGGGTCCGTAGTGACCCTGGTGACCTCCAGGGTCCATGGTGACCTCCAGGGTCCGTGGTGACCCTGGTGACCTCCAGGGTCCGTAGTGACCCTGGTGACCTCCAGGGTCCATGGTGACCTCCAGGGTCTGTGGTGACCCTGGTGACCTCCAGGGTCCATGGTGACCTCCAGGGTCCGTGGTGACCCTGGTGACCTCCAGGGTCCATGGTGACCCTGGTGACCTCCAGGGTCCGTGGTGACCCTGGTGACCTCCAGGGTCCGTAGTGGCGCGGCTCCGGCTGAGCGCAGCGTCCGGCTGCATGTGTTTGTGTTCCCAGGTGTTGTCCGGCGGCGCCGTTCTGCAGCTGGCGGTCGGACAGAGGGTCTGGCTCGAGTCCTTCAGGGACGAACAGCCGGATTCTGATCTGCGAGACATGCAGGAAAAGATGATCATCTTCAACGGCTTCCTGCTCTTCTGAGATCCAGAGTGTGGGAGCGTTAAAGAAAAACAAAATCTTCCATTTCACATTTCCCATTTCTGGAAAGGACAAGTGACCACGACACAGAAAAATGATTTATTTTCTTCTTGTTGATGCGACAATTTACATGTTGACTGTTTCTGCAACGTGTTGGTTTCTGTGAATGCAACAAAAACAAAATTAAAGTTTATTACTGAGTCTGGGTGTGTTTGGTGATATTAAAGAAATAACAAGAGTGTTATCATACATATTTAATGAAAGAATATATACAAATGTATATATTGCAATACGATACATGTTCTGTCATCACAGTGATGAAGTCCTTTTTTTCCAGAGACTTCACAAAATGATCTTTTGTTAAATTGACAAATTGCAAATAATATCTCTCCTTGACATGACAGAACATCAGCTGCTCTGATAATAGTTTTAATTTTCAATGACTGTCTCGATGCTGTAACTACATCTCTTAGATAATTACATATTTATTTTCACAATGTTGTAATATGTTTCTGGATCCAGCAAGAGAAAAAAAAAGTAGCTGTTTAAAAAAAAGCACTTGGTCAGTCAAAAGTTTGGCTTATTAGATCAAAGTTATGAGATAATAAGCCAAAAATAATGAAACAATATATAAAACTAGATAAACTGGATTGAATTTGGATGAAGAAGCTGAAGGAATATGAAGAGTATAGGCAACAGTGGGAAATGGGTAGTTAATGTGTAATTACAAGAGCAATCGCGGAAACGTTGAATATATTGGAAAGTATGAAAGTTAGGAACAGCCATGAAGTCCTAGTCGAGCTGAACGTTTTGACGTTTCTAGTTTTTAAAGTTTCTAGGTTTTAAAAAAAAGTGTGGGAGGAGAGCAGGGCCAAAAAAAAGAAATCAGGCTGAAAATGTTTTGTAAGATAACGTGTTCATAATGCAACATAATGCGAACACGCAGTGCTTCCAGCATTCACAACAAGTATACACAGGATAAGATAAATGTCAATGTAAAAAGAAATTTTGATCGGGAGCTCTCAGAGACTCAAGGACGAAAAGTCGAGAATGTAAAAAAAAAAATATGCACATGATCTAAAAATATTTTAAATATTAAAAAAAAAATACAGCGGAATATATATATAAACAGAGGAATTGACAAACCGTTTCTCTCGGACCCACGATGCAAAAGTACAAAAAAGTAATAAGATTAGTAATATATACAATAAATAAATTCTAAATAGTGCAAAAGTAAGACTAAGGCAAAACCAGACAAGCTAAAGCAATTGGAAATGTGCAATAGAAAGGTAGAACTGTACAGCATGTGAAATATACAGGAAACTAAACAAATACAATCAATTGAAAATGTGCAATATAAAGGACAAAGAGTACAGATTGAATGTTGTAAATGGAATAATATATGGAATCAATTAGGGAGTTGAACAGTAGTCGAAAGAAACGATGGAAACCTTTTCATCTGTTTCATTCTACGGATATAAAATTTATTGCCATATGATATATACATCAAAACACACGTGCAGCATTTTTTGGGGGGTTTGAATGAAAAAGTGATAAAAAAAAATGTTTTTTAAAGTCCACGCTTTTAACGCCAAGAAATATTTTTATTAGATTTTTTAAACTGCTGACGACTTCATCCCGCTGCAGAAAGTCCGTCGTGTCCATCGACAACTGGACAGAAGAACAAATGTCCGGGCGTCCACATACTTCTGTCCGCGTCGGTTTGATCAGCTCCGCTCTGCGTCCCCGTCGTCAGGATATCAGAACCTGAACGGAGGACACTGACCCCTGACCCCTGACCCCTGGAACAGGGTCCGTGTTTCTCTCTCTCTCCCTCCGCCTCCTCTCAGAGCTTCGCAGAGAGAATTTGCAGAAGCTCATTAGACGGTGGACGTTGCAGCGGAAGCTGCTGAGGTCTGTGGTTTCGCGTCGTCGTCGTCGTTCCTCCTCCGGCTGCTGCTTCACTTCACTTTGGCTCTGAACCGGTCGCAGCCGCTGTGACTCTCTCTCTCAGGTGAGTGTGAACGCATCTTGTATCGGACGTCCGCCGTTGAATTCACCTCAGCAGATTTATGAACTCGTGGATTTCCTGTTTGCTCCTTTTGTCTCGACGACTGTGCTTTGTCTCGTATCAAAAGGAAGACGTGTGATGTTCTGAGCCACAGTTAACTGAGTCAGTCTTCACCTCCTCTCTCTTCTTCCCTTCTCTCCTCTTCCTCATCCCTCCCTCCCTCCTCCTTTCCTTCTTCTTCTTCTTCGTCCCTCCTTCCTTATTTCCTCTCACCTTTGGGTCATCTGTCCTCATCACGTCTTCTTTCTCCACCTCTCTTTCTCTCTTCCTTCTCTCCTCTCATTCCTCTCGTCTTCCTTCTTCCTCACCTTTCTCCTTCTCTCCCTTTGTCTTCTCCTCCCCCTCATGTCTTCTCCTCCGTTCCTCTCGTTTCCCCCTCTTCCTCCCAGCATGCACCTGTCATTACTCCTCTTTTCTCCTCCCTTCTTCGTTCCTTTCCTTTCATTTCCGTCTCATCTTCCAACTTTTCTCCTCCTCTCCTCTTTCCTCCAGCCCTTTGTTTCTTCTTTCTATTTCTCTCTTCGTGTCCTCTCCTCGTCTCATCTTTTCCTTCTCACCTTCCCTTCTGCCCCCATCTTCCCTTTCCTTACTCCCTTCCTCTCTCCGTACTCGGATCACCTCATCTCCTTCTCCTCCCCGTCAGATTCTCCATCATGCTCCATCACTTTTTCCTCGCGATCGGAGCATTGGCCTCATTGGCCGTACCCCCGCTGGTCGCCGTAGAGACCTGCCCGGCAACAGGGATGCACGGGATGCCAGGTGTGTCCAGTCGTTTGTGTGTGTGTGTGTGTGTGTGTGTGTGTGTGTGTGTGTGTGTGTGTGTGTGTGTGTGTGTGTGTGTGTGTGTGATTGGTTGCGAGTTTGTTTTGCTTGTTTATGTTTGATATTAATTTCCATCCTCAGGTTTGCCGGGGCTTCCTGGCAGAGACGGTCGTGATGGAGTGAAGGGACAGAGAGGAGATCCAGGTATTCATACGTTGGTTTAGGATCAGCTGTTCGAATCAGACTGAATTGAGATAAAAGAAGATCAATTCATAAGCAAGACAAAGTTTCACCATGCTGAAATTATTCTTTTCCTTTCTGTTTTTTCATGCAAGATCAGTCACACACGTCGTCATGGTAACATAAACAGAAATGTCGGTAGATGGACCCATTGTTCATGAGCACGTGGAAAGTGCAGAGGCCTTGAGTCTTTGTCCTTCGATGGAACATTTGCATTTTAATGAACACTTTTTACTTTTTACACATGAATTCACCTTTTCAAAATAAGTGTCCTCTAAAATGGGAACGAGAAGAAATCAGTCATATGAAAACATTTGCTGTGAATGATCTGCATATATCAATAAAGTTGATATAGTTGATATTAATTCAACTTTTTTCAAATCATACAACTTCAAACTCTGGTCATGAGTTATGAGTTTCCTACGTATTTCCTCTTTGCGAACTCCCTCTCTTTGCATTTCTGTTTGTGTATGGATCTGACAAATTGGAAACAAAAAGTTATCGTTTGATACGTATTTCTGAACTTTGGTCAGGGCCACGTTGGCATGCTTCTTCTTTTTTAATGCTAAGCTTGGGCTAACCTAACAAGCTATTGATTTCCTCATCCAAATATATATATATATATATTTACTAAAGTGTTGAATTGTTCTATTAAAGTGTGAGACGCAGCCTGTCGTTGTCGTCTGCAGGAGCCGAGTGGCGAGGCGGCCACGGGCCCCAGAAGGGCGAGACGGGCGAACCGGGCCTGGAGGGGTTCCCTGGTAAACGAGGGCAGAGTGGGGAACCGGGGAAACCAGGGGCCCCCGGGAGGGAGGGCCCGCCTGGAGAGCCCGGAGAACATGGGTATGTGCTTTTAGAATCTTTTATCACGACACTGACATGAGACAACCTCTATACGCCCTGTACCACCTCAGAAAATGTCCGGCTCTCTGAGTACCACCATCATGACCCCTGTAAAAAACACAGAAGTTAGAAGAATGAGGTCACCCTATGCGGCTAAACGTAGTTCAAACGGGAGTCAAAGTTCTTCACAGTAGGAATATTATTTATCGTTCACTTGTGAGCCACAATCACACTGTGCAAAAGAGTAGCACTAGAACTGGCACTTAGTCTATAGTGCGATATTTGTGCCCTATTTGTGTAGCAATGGGAGATTTTGAGCACAGAAAAATACATCTTATTTTTCTGGGCCCAGTTTTAAATAACCCTAAACCTGTCTAATAGAAAATCTAATTTCAACACCTTTAATATCTTGATGACATGGTTCGTGATATTCGTGGATAATGTAGCATTGAAACTAAATAAGGGAACAACAGGGGCCCCGCAGGGGGACCCACGGATTGCTTTTTTGCCCCGGGGGGGCCCAGTAGCAGGTTAATGCGGCCCTGGCCTTCGCTGTGTGGTCTTTCCGTTGCTGCAGGACGGTCGGTGTCCAGCAGGGGGCGGCCTTCAGCGTGGCCCGGGGAACCAACGAATACCCGGAGAGATCCAGCGTCATCCGGTTCACCATGGTCATCACCAACGTCAACGGGGACTACGACACCGACACGGGACACTTCAGGTGACGATACGGGCTTCATGACCAGTTTGTGTCATCGACAACAAAACAATAGTGATTGTAGGAATATGTGTTATTTCGAGCAAGGTCAGGGTATATTATTTGGGATTGGGATTATTTTCAATAAAACAAGGAGTGTTCAGCACTGCATGCTCATTTGCTAACAAGGACAATGTTCATATTTAGAATTTATCTTTTTTTTCCCAGCGTTTGCCATCTTAGTTTATGTGTTAGCATGTCAACGTTTTGCTGATTAACTCTGAATGCAAAGTACAGTACGGCTGAGGCTGCACTTTAGCGGACCTGATCGCAGCTCTCTTTAATTTTACTAGCAATATTTTTCGACTTACCACAGGTTTGCCCCATGGGCGTCTCATACTGTCTCCAGAGTTATTACAGTGATGAACGTCTGCACCTAATTTTATGGCATTTTTTCATCCAATAGTTGTTTAAACATTTCACTCAAAAACCAGAAGTGTGACACCCATGGTGGCGCTAGAGGAAGAATGGGAGGATCATCAAAGTCTGTGGGATTCGTCCTCCCTCGACCACGAGTTTCTAAAAGAAGTTTAGCTCAAATCCATCCCATGATTTCTGAGATAGTCGGTTTTGACAGACAGACAGACGTTAGCATCCAGGCAGCTAGTGAGGCTGAAGAGAAACGCCCCCAAAAATCTGCTGATGATCTAACGAAACCAGGATGGAGACGGAGACGGAGACGGAGACGGAAACAAATTCCACCTTGGTATGAAGTGAAGTGCAGTTCGTGTCTGTTTCAGGTGTCGGGTCCCAGGGACGTACTACTTCGTGTTCCACGCCTCTATAGAGGATCGTCTGTGTGTCATGCTGAAGCTGGACGGAACGCTGCTGACGTCGTTCTGCGATCTGCGCCGCTCGAAGAGACAGGTACAGTACGAGCAGACAACATGAGAATGGAAGCAGGGCATTGTTTCAAATAATGATTCAATGACCCACTGACGGGTTCTCCCCAAACTCGGAGGTATTATTACCGGGGACTGAATCTCCAGTTTTGATCAACTTTTGGAGATGATCGGTCACAGGTCAAGGTCAAGGTCAACCATAAATATGGTTCATAAAATAGTATTTTCCAAAGATATCTTCTGATATCAGAACATTATTCCACACCATATGATGAGTGACGTCACCAAGACGTCCGAAAATTACATCATGCGTGGTTTAAAAAAAACATTCTTCAAGGCATCTCTGCACCATATAGATGTCACCAAATAATTATGCATATTAAATATGTCGTGAAAAGACGTGTAAAAACCTGTAGTCAGACAATGATGTCATTTAGTGGAGTGATGCATTAATCCATGCCAATTAGATTAGATCCAATAAGATTAGAGACACAGGTGACATCTTATTTAGATCAACCAATTATTTTGTATCGTATGGTATAAATCAGTAGGACGTCATCGTGGTATAAAGGACGTCATTGTCATCACGAGATGTCATTTTTATGTTATAAACAAGTTACGAGTGCCTGATTCTGTACGTGCGACTCACACAGAGGGGGAAAAACGAAGGAAACAAAAACCCCCTCTCTTTTGTTGACCTGCATTCCAGATGACGTCCGGCGGCCTGGCCGTCGCCATGGCGAGGGACCAGGAGGTCTGGCTGGAGACGAAGGACTACCGAGGGATGAGAGGGAAACCGAGCGGCTACAGCATCTTCTCCGGCTTCCTGCTGCATCCTCACTGACGCGGACGACGAGGAACGCGAGACATCGGATCCCTTTTCCCCGTCAGCGCTCCGAGGAATCACGAAACGTTTCTGTTTTAAATCGCGTTTGCCGGTTGCTTCTCGTTTTCACGTTTGATTTTCCAGAATTTCCTTCTTTTTTCTTTTTTTTTATTAAGTTGTATGAATCAAAACACCAATAAAATTCTTACTGGTACTTAAATGTTTGTTCTGTGTTTCACAAAAAAAACATCTTGCAGAGTTTAATTTATTCTGTGATTTTATTATGGTACATTTTTGTCACTTTTCAGAAAGACGGGATTTGTCTCCACCAGTGATTTATTTTTCAGCTTTGTGATTTTCTTTGAATCTGTGCGACGTACAGTTAAATGTACCATACATACAGTATCATACATCAGATCCTAATCACTGAGTGGATTTAATTTTCTCTTTCTGGCAACAAACACAGGAAAGCCCAAATAAAGAGATGATAAAATAACTGAATTGCTTTGTGTTTGTATTTTATTCCTTTTAAATATATTTTTTATCATAATGATTTTTCTTTTCTTTTTTGTTTTAGAACTTTATTGCCATAATTGAACAAAAACAGGCAATTTACATAACAATTAACGTAATAGTTCAAACTGAACCACCTTGAGACCGGGCCACACTGAACAATAAAGAATAAGTTATGTCATTGAAATTTCAATATTTCATTGTGCAGTTAACAATATTCAAACAGCTTCAATATTCCTTCAGTGTTTCTTGGTAACCAACAGACGTCAATTATCAACATCTACATTACATATCATTACGCATGGTGATACTTTTCAATGTTATGAGCCACAAGATTTGTGTATATTGTTGATTTTACCGAGTTCTAATGTGTTAAAGGAGGAAACGGAAGATTCCTTGTTGCTGTCAAATCGAACAGTGAACAGGATCAGATAACTTTTAAAATGTGATCAGTTGATGAATACACATTACATGGCAATTTTGGTAATCAGCAACGTAATCCACTGGATTACAAAAATAATGTAATCTCATCTGAATAGCATATTCAGTATTTACAAAACAGGCAAATTTGCAGTCGAAAAAAATAAAACCTTAACAAAACTGGCAACCTGAGAGGAGTAATGTACACAGTAATATATTGTTGAGTAATGTACACATTAATATATTGTTGAGTAATGTACACAGTAATATATTGTTGAGTAATGTACACATTAATATATTGTTGAGTAATGTACACAGTAATATATTGTTGAGTAATGTACACATTAATATATTGTTGAGTAATGTACACATTAATATATTGTTGAGTAATGTACACAGTAATATATTGTTGAGTAATGGACACAGTAATATATTGTTGAGTAATGGACACAGTAATATATTGTTGTTATACAGTAGAACATTCGGAATATTGAAATCCAGTTAGACTCACAAACAGATGCTGGTATTAACATTAAATTTAAAAAAAAAAAAAGTAAATATAATTCGAAAGCAAATTTGAAATGTAATCTGGTCTGATTATAGTTACTAATTTTTTTTGTAATGTGATTATGTAATTCAAAATGATATGTAATGTGTTACTACTCAACCTTGGCTGTGAAACCTTTCAACCTTTTGAGGCTCTGAGTGTATTTACTGTACATTTCTGTGCTGCTTCTTTCAAGATTATAACGGTCAGTATGTCAGGTGTGGTTTTATTACTCATGCTGATTCAATACAGTGCACGAAAACTAAAAAAAACATAAAGAATTAAAAAAATTATTGAAGATAAATGCATCGCACAAAAAAAAAGTACAGATCATAAATAGTCCACGAACACAGGGTTCGATTTCACAGAAATGTCTTGACATGTTTTTGGGACGTGACTCAATAAACAGAGAATTTAAAAAATGAAAAGAGGATCAGAAAATGACAATCTGGCATATTTCACAGGATGTAAGTATAAATAATCTTGCGGTTTGATAGACGGAGTTGAGCGGATTAAACGTTTTGTGGAACAGATACTGAGGTTCACAGCTTCAGAATCACACCGTCAGGAAAAACAGTTTCGAGGAAGTTCAGCGGAAAAACAGAACAACATGTTATTTTGGAGGAATTTTAAATTTTTTTTAAATCAGATATATTCATTCATTTTTCCCAACTTCTTCTTAAACTGTTTCACTTCCTCAGATTAATAAAAAGTCATCGAATTCTCAGACGTGAAATAGAAACTAAAGCTGTAAAAGAAATATAATACGTTGAGTAAATGTACTTAGTTACTTCTCACCACTCGACCTCTGAACCCTGGTTTGAACTTGTGTTGATTTCCTCTGACTCCGACGTCGCTGACGCCTCCTTTTATTAAACTTAAACACAAATATGTGAAACCTCAAACCTGCTGATTTTAATGAGAATTTGAATCTTGAATGAATCCCGTACTTTTATTGTAATCGTCAAGTAAAATCGATACTAAATAATGAATAAATAAACTTTTTTTTCATTCCAAAGTGAAGCAGCTTCATAAACTCAATGATCGATCCTTTTACAGGTGGAATATTCACATCCTTCACTAACAGTGGGTAAAAGTATTTATACTGCACTTTAGAAATACTCCATTACAATGTTAAAGTCCTGGATTGTTAAATGTCACTTAGGTAAAAGTAAGAATCAAAAGTATAAATGAGCCTGTGAGCGTTTACGTACAATATGATTTATGTGATGCATCGATGTGTGAGCAGGATTTTACTGTTGCAAATTTTTAACAATTTGATAAACTGTACTATTAAGTTCAACATTTTATAATCTATGACAGTGGATTTTAGATTAACATATATATAACATATATACTGTATATATATATATATATATATATATATATATATATATATAGTGCTTTGAGTTCCTTGAAAAGCACTCTATAATCCAATGTATTATTATTATTATTATTATTATTAATATTATTATTAATATTATTGTTATGTTTTACAACTCTTTTTTTTTAACTAAAGCTATGTGAAATAGCTAGAGTTACTAAGGTAAATGTATAAGTCACTTGAAATCAACACTCTCAAGTACAAGTACCTCAGCCAGTTCACTACAGGAGTGAATGTAAAGTACTTTGTCATATTCCACCTCTGACACAGCAGCGATCTCGCTCTCTTTTCACTTCCCTTTTTGTTTTCTGCTGCAGTCGCTGTGAAGCAGGACGACTCTCTTCATCCTCAGCTCTTCACCTCCGCTCTTCATCCTCAGCTCTTCATCCTCAGCTCTTCATCATCAGCTCTTCACTCGACCGCAGGACGAGACGCTGCGTTACCTGCAAATGGTGAGACCTCGAAAAAACCAAAGAACAGACAGAGAGAGAAATAGCAAGAGAGAGGAAATCACTTATTCAGACACGAGGACTGACGATACAGAAGTGGACGGTGACGAATGATAGTAACTATTAAAGTCATAGTCATCAATTTGTTTTTATTGTGAATTCATGATAATTCATTTCAATATTGTGTCTTGTAAATTTATATTCATATAATGAGTTGGTAATAGGCTAAAAGATTCAGAACATCCACGACAATGCAGTCCTTTAAAAAGTTTATGGAGTTTATACGTTGTTGTTCTATTTCTATTCATAATGTGATTGTGAGGATTTTAAAAAGGACCAACAGCCAAACGAGATTTTCTGTCTGTCTGTGTGTGTGTGTGTGTGTGTGCGTGTGTGTGTGTGTGTGTGTTGTGTCGGTTGCTGGGAAACACATTCACGAGTAAAATCCTTGTATGACTTGTTATTGTTGGGGTGTAGTTTAAGTCAATTTATAGTTTCACTTGCATCTAATTTATTTATTTTTATTTGCCCTCAAAAAAACAAAACGTAAACACCAGCAATTCAAAAAGTACAGTAATCACAAAAAGTCTAAACAACAAATTGCAATAAACGTAACATGCTGACAGAAATAGCAACAAACAAGAAACATGAGATCTGTATGGACCGACCAGGCCACCCGGCCTCTTTTTACAACATCATTTATGTTTATATATTGTAACAGCAAATTATTTACATATATGACGAAGTTGCAAATTCGTTCATTACATTTTTTATGGTTCTCTCAAAATTACAATATCTAGCATCGTCCTCTCCCTCTACAAAGATTTAATGGAACCTGACATGTGAATTAGCGCCAAAAACTGTTCGTCTCGATATAATTTTCACGTAACTTGAGCGGATGTAAACAAGTATTCCTTCATTCCCATTTTTTTTATTTTTTTGCTCTATTGTTTTAATTTTTTTTTTTTATAATTTGGGCTAAATTTTGGGGCTGGATACGTGTTTCTGTGCTCAGGCCCCCAAGTGGCTGAGCTGCGGTACTGCGGCGTTGTTGCTCCTGGTCCACGTCGCCCCGGTCGCCACGCAGACGTGCGGCGGGATTCCTGGGATACCGGGAAGTCATGGGCCCAACGGCAGCGACGGTGCCAAAGGAGAGAAGGGAGACGCAGGTGACACAAACATCAAATATTGTTTCACATGTTTTGTACACGTGTTCCCCCCCCCACACACAATTTCTCAATTGAGAAAATGTAAATGTAATGTTTCAAGATCAGTGAACGTTTCTCAGCTGTTAAAATTTCATAACTCATGAACTTTTGTTTATTCAAACTCATATTTTAAAGGACGGAGCAATGTACGCTTCCATGTTAAAGTTCTGTTGACATTTGGTGGACGAATTGACCACATTGACCAACCAATAGATTTGTTTCGTTTGTTGTTGTTGTTAGGATTTTCTTATTTTTCTATTTTTTTTTTTGAGTTTCACTATTTTCACAATTAACAATTGCAAAAAAAGAATTGACACAATTCTAAATTAAGAATCAGGTTTTCTTTGTAATTTTGGGGCTTTATATTCAGTATTAGAAGAATATCTAGTTGTGCTCTATATGTGCTGTCAAATGGATGAAAAATGATTTCTCTATTTGATTGTATTTAGTCTGTGATCAAAGATGTGAAAGAGCTTAATGTATATTATAAATTCCTTTTATTATGTTGACATCGGTAGAGCGCCAGCTAGTTTCATTTTAGTTTCTTTGAGTAGACCACGATATATATAGACTTTCAAAATAAAACACCTGACCAACACTTTTAATCTGAGAGTGGGTTCATGGTAACTATCCTGTGTTTGTGTGTGTATGAGCAGGCGAGTCAGGCCAACCTGTCAGGGGCCAGAAGGGGGGGGCAGGTCTGCGTGGCCCCCCCGGCCGGCCCGGGATGAAGGGGGATGTGGGTCTGCCGGGGGCCAACGGAGTCCCAGGCAAGCTGGGGGAGAAGGGGAGACCCTTCCTCTCCTCCGGCCAGGTGAACCCCTTCTTCTCCCGGAAACGGCTGATTCCTCAAATACCAGAGGTCGACACGAACATCGAATTCAACAGGTCAGTGGTGGATTCACAGGAGAATACATATATATACATATACATATACATATATATATATATATATATATATATATATATATATATATATATATATATATACATATTTATATATGCGTGGTGGTTTCTATTTGCCGACCATTAAGTCCCTGAAAACTTCAGTTCTAGAAACTAAAGTATTTTTCTGTATGTGAAGTATATTCATGACAAATTAAGAAGCATTCAGATAAACAGTTAAAAAAAACCATGTATTTCTGTTGGAGTTCTGTTCCTGATGAGAGTATAAGGAAAATGATGTATGAGTCGGTTTGTCGAGACAACGCGAACCGCAACAGATGCAAACCTCTTGGTGGCGCCGTAGGTAAAGTCAGGGGAGTCGCCCAGGTCCTCGGGGTGAAACCTCTGACGCCCGCAACAAAGTTTCAGGGCAATCTACGGCTGTTCGGCTACTTATAATAATAATTATTATTATAATAATATCTGTTGCTGTGGGGAGTGAATAAAAACGTAAAAAAATGTCTGCGTGAACTTCCCTCAGGGAGATTTCGTCCGACCTGGATCAACAGTTTCAAGGGGTCACGCTGACAAACGGCACGTTCGCGTGCGTCGTCAAGGGCGTCTACTTCTTCAGCTACCACGTGTCGGCGAGGAGCAGAGTGAGTCCGACTTCGGTCTTTTTCGAGCGTTGCCGCGCGTCGCCCGGCTCCTGACCGTGTCCCCTCGACCCCTCCAGGTGTGTCTGAAGCTGTTGAAGGGCGCCGACGTCCACATGACGCTGTGCGACATCTCTGACGGTTTCCTGGTCACGTCCGGCTCGGCGGTGCTGGAGCTGGAGGTCGGGGACACGGTCGCGCTGCAGGCGACCAGGTACAACAGCCTGACGAGCCAGAGCAGCACCAGCCACACCTTCACCGGCTTCCTGGTCTTCTCCACGGCCTAGAGGCCACGCGGTCACACTTGACCGTGACTACGGAAGAGCATTAGGGCCAATCATGAGACAATAAAAGGAAGAGATTTTTCGAGAATAAAGTTGAAATGTCGAGAATAAAGTTGAAATACTTTTTCGAGAATAAAGTTGAAAGTTGTGACCCGGAAGCACTTTTCAGCACCAAAACGACCGGATGTTGATTTTTGTTAGCCAGTTTGCTAGCTGCTAACGCTAGCTGCTAACCAAGTCGTAAAGTTGCGATATTATTACTGACAGGCTGAATCTGGAAGAAACAACGCGGCGACAACGGGTGTTTGCAACATGAACGTCGACGTGTGTCCCGACACGATAACGTTCAATTCTAAACAACTGCTAATGAATTTCGAGAGGCGCGCAGTTAGCTTCGCTAGCGTAGCTTTGCTAACGTTAGTTAACGTGGATGTGTGACAGCTGAACTGGAACCACAACTCGGACGTTTAGGGACATTTCAACTTTAATCTCCACATTTAGACTTTATCGTCGAAATGTTAAATAAATAAAAATAATTAATTAAAAAGGAAAATCTCCCCCCTCATTCTTCTTATGCCTGGCCCTAATACTCTTCGGTTCTTAACAGCACAAACACCAGCAAACCGATAAAGGTTTTTTCTCACGCCGCACGTTTTAGCCCATCACACAGTTACAGAGTAATATAGTAGTTTCAATTACTGATGTGCATTTTCCAAACACATAATATTTCATGCTGAATTCCAGCCTTTCACACGCTTTGTTCAGATTCGTTTTCAGTTCATTTTAAAGGTTGCCAGTTAACGCAACCTTCAGAAATGAAATCTGCTGTTGTCTCTGTACTGGCCGACGTACTCTTCTTTCATTTTAACACTCTCAACATTAAACAGCTAAAACTACATGCGAAAAGTTTCCCGAGTCTGTGTGATGTGTGTTTGTGTGTTTTATTCGACTATGATCGGCTTAGTAATGTTCAACAACAAGCCACCATTTGGTTGACGTCTTAATGTCGTGGTCGCTGCAGCAGATCCACGATTTCCTCCAATTTGAGCAACGTTTGTTTAAAAAGTTACAAACCATGTCACGGCGTTAGCTTAGCGTTTAGCCTTGAAGATGAACAGAGAGGGAAGGGAAGTGTGAGGTCAACGCACATTGGTTGATATTTTGAGAGATGCTGTTTCGATGTCCGTCACTTCACAACACTGGAGGCGGAGCAGCCAGTGAAATGGATGATATTCATGGACAGGTGATGGACAAAGAGATGAAACAACGGTGAACCTCTGACGGACAGAGAGAAGCTCCGGAACTCGAGAGGCTTCAAAAAGCCGACGTGCCGTTTGTTTTCTTTCTACTAGATCAGTACGTATCACAACCAGATACTTAATTAATACGACCAGACGTTTAACTCAAGGTTCATTCGTTCCAATCTGGATTTCTACGGTTCTTTCTTCTGCTTTGCACAGTCGCCAGGCTGCCGGCGTTGAGTTTGGCCCCGACGCCAACGCTGCCGTTAGCTAACGCTAGGAGCCAGGGAACAAATACGGGGGCCTCAGGGAACAGACTTCTTTCTTCTCCGTTTGTCTCCGGATTGATGTTGACGACGTCCTCGGGAAGCTCTGAGGAAAAGTACCCGCGTCCTTACCGGCGTCTTTTTTACAACGGCGACCAAACAGTAACGCCACCTGGAACCACTAGGGGGCACCAAAGTCGTCTTTTGCCTCTTTAAATAAGTTAATATCCTTTATATACTGAAAATATCTACACACGTGTACAACCGTATGAAACGACACTGCTTGGGGGGAGACATAATGAAATCACTATGACTGATTAGAAATGATTTATTTATGGTTGTGGTGTGTAACATTTCCTCACTGTGCAGAAACACTGAGGTATCAGGTGTGTGCGGTCGAACAGACGGTTTCTGACTGATACCAGGACAGGGGCTCATTCATTATCCATCGGGCAGTGTCATGTTACGAGACATTTTAACCTCAACAGCCGAGTGGACGGTAAACGGACACCGTTACAGGAAGTAACCTGACTGGACAACACCTTCAAAAAATGTCTCACGCTTCCGGATTTATTAAATCTGACCGATCACTGCTCTTACACTTGTTCCTTTTTGAGCAGGAGGAAAATGTGGATCAAATCACTCAATACACTGAAATATTAACTTCGTAAAAAGCAAAGAAAAAGAATGGAAGCTTCCCAGAGAATCACCTCCTAACTTTGCAATAGCGATTCCAAATGCCGAGATTTTGTATCATGCGCCCAAAGAGTTGCCGTTGGGAACTAGTGTGCAACTCATCGCCTTCTAACCCGAGACATACACTTACCCTGTATATGCCAATATTTTAGTATATTGTTGATTTTTACAGAGTTCTAATGTATGTTCACGTGTTAAAGGAGGAATAACACGGGAGATTCCCTGTTGTTTTCATCCAAATCTACCTGCAAAACCCTTCGACGTTTGTGTCTCTGAGCGAAGTTACTGGTAAACACAAGTTCAACCGGACATGAATTTAATTCCAAGTTCTAATGTTCAAGATTTCCGGGTGTGGTTTTTCTTTGTGAATTGTGTTTCATGTAATACAGCAAACACTTTGTCGCAGGAGGGAAAACTGGATCAAATCACTCAAAACACAGAAATATTAACTTCATAAAAGCAAAGAAAAAGAATGGAAGGTTGCCAGAGATCCACCTAACGTTGCTATAGCGATTCCAAATGCCCAGATCTTGTATCATGCGCCCAAAGAGTTGCCGTTGTGAAATTTGGTGATTAAAACAAAATGTCTTTAGCTGCTGCAAACTCTCAGAAGACTAAAGTGTTGAATCAGGAGCAACTGGACTTGTTTGCAGATTCTTGAAGACGCGTCGCGTCTCATCCTAGAGGCTCCTTCAGTTTCAAAGTGAGGAAGCCATCAAGTCTTCAGGAATCCACAAGGACGTCCAGTTCCTCCTGATTGGTCGCCCTTGGATCTCACTGCAGAGCGACACCCGGACCTCCGAAACATCTGAGCGTCAGCCAAGCGTGTCGGTGGCGGACGGGCTGCTGAACACGCCGTTCCTGGCGTAGAAGGTGTTCCTCACCACCGACGACCTGGCCCGGGATGGAGTTCTGTAGTCCAGGGTGTAGTCACCTGCGGATCCAAGAAGACAGCGTTGGTCTAAGAGGGTGGGGAATTGTTCCAGAGCAAAAAGAGAATATGAATAACTTTTGGCTGCTGCATCTTGGCAAGTACAGAAAAATCAACAAATTCATTTTGGCACCAACCAGACGTGATGGAGGACATTTGTATCCAGACGCAAAGCTTTAATAATATTCCTCTGCTAGCATGTCACTTGATTTAGCTCTTCTAATGAAAAGTTACATGATGTTATTGGACAGATAACACTGTACAACAGCGCCGCCTGTTGGACGGTCGGGGGCAGATATATCGCCAAAATTAATCTACATCCAATTTTTCAAGTTTTATTTAGATTACACTGTAAAAAATAAAGGGAAATGCTAAAGTAGAAGAAATATTCACTGAATTTGAGGATCATTTTTCTTGACGATAAATCTTCAAATAAGTTAGTTAATTCTAGAAATACATAGTTTTTTATAAGTTTAAACAGACCGTTACAAGAACATAACTTTTAACATAAGATAATTAATCTCATATTTTCTAAATCTTAGACTTAACCGTCATATCTTTAGACCGCATCTCACTGTTGCTTAAGATATGTTTTTGTGGAGCAGTCTTACCAAGCCTCCAACCGTAATCCCAGGACGAGAGCAGAGGAAAATCAAACTTCTCCTCCGGTCTCATCTGGCCCCGCCTCTGCAGGTACAGGCTCCGCCCTTTCCCCTGCACATGTATACATGTATCTTAAAATGACTTACAAATCCATCATGTTCAAAAGTAGGTTTGCCCCCCCCCCAAAAAATATAGGAATACTGACCAACCAAGTAATAAGAAATCCTCAGCATCATTAGTGTTTTTAAGCTTCATAAACATGTTAAAATCTTAAAATACATTTTAAATTTTCTCATAAAATTTCAAGAAACCATTATTTCATGCATTACATCACTGGGTTACCACAGTGGGAAAATTACTAATTCATTTAACAAGTTTTAATTTCAAGCTGCAAGAAAATAAAATTCCAGTTTTTCTTCAATAAATTTGACATTAAAGCTACAGTATGTAATATTTAGAAGAAGTTATTAACCGATATTTAATTTATTGTCTATAACTGTGTATTCATATATGTATCATCACCTGCAACGAAGAACTGATGGTTTTTCGTAAAACTTTGAACAAGTTAATTATAGTTACGTAGGTGGACCCGACTTTCGTGAACGCCGTCGTGTTTGGTTGCGGTTTGCAACTTCACCACCAGATGCCGCCAAATATTACACACTGTAGCTTTAAAACTAGTGAAACACAACCGTGACCGAGACATTTGAAACTGAACGTGGGTTTCGTACGTGCGGAGAGGAGTCCTGGTAGAGAGCCTGTCGGGTCTGGGGAGAAACTGGCCTCATGGTGGGGGCCACACTGAGCCGCCCCCGCCCCTCCTCTTCCACTGAGAGCACAGGAGGAGGAGGAGGAGGAGGAAGGTCGCTCTGCCTCTTGGGTGTCCTGGTAACAGGAGGCAGGGCAGCCCTGGTGGGTGAAGCATAAACTAAATAAATGTGTGTCATCAATAGTTTTTCATGATCTATTTACAGAAAACATCCTTATTAATAAAGTCAAAGCTAAAACGTTGAGTTTCTTTTTCAGATGCTGTGTTCCCCTCAGCCCTGTGTTCCCTCACCCTAACCAAATAGGGCCTAATTTTGATGGGAGGAACATTTTATAGAAATGAGGGAACATAGGACTAAGGGAACATAGGGTTGAGGGAACAAAGGGTTGAGGGAACATAGGACTAAGGGAACATAGGGTTGAGGGAACAAAGGGTTGAGGGAACATAGGACTAAGGGAACATAGGACTAAGGGAACATAGGACTAAGGGAACATAGGGTTGAGGGAACACAGGACTAAGGGAACATAGGGTTGAGGGAACAAAGGGTTGAGGGAACATAGGACTAAGGGAACATAGGACTAAGGGAACATAGGGTTGAGGGAACACAGGGTTGAGGGAACATAGGACTAAGGGAACACATGGTTGAGGGAACATAGGACTAAGGGAACACATGGTTGAGGGAACATAGGACTAAGGGAACGTAGGACTGAGGGAACATAGGATTAAGGGAACATAGGGTTGAGGGAACAGGACTGAGGGAACATATGGTTGAGGGAACATAGGACTGAGGGAACATAGGACTGAGGGAACATAGGACCGAGGGAACATAGGACTGAGGGAACATAGGGTTGAGGGAACATAGGATTAAGGGAACATAGGGTTGAGGGAACAGGACTGAGGGAACATATGGTTGAGGGAACATAGGACTGAGGGAACATAGGACTGAGGGAACATAGGACCGAGGGAACATAGGACTGAGGGAACATAGGATTAAGGGAACATAGGGTTGAGGGAACAGGACTGAGGGAACATATGGTTGAGGGAACATAGGGTTGAGGGAACATAGGACTGAGGGAACATAGGACCGAGGGAACATAGGGCTGAGGGAACATAGGACTGAGGGAACATAGGGTTGAGGGAACACAGGACTGAGGGAACATAGGACTGAGGGAACATAGGACTGAGGGAACATAGGACTAAGGGAACATACGACTAAGCGATCACCTCGGTCAGTGTGATGATGTGGGTGAAGCAGCTCACCGGGGGTGTGCGGGCAGTCGGGGCAGCTGTGTGCTCCTCATGTTGTTGTTGTTGTTGTTGTTGTTGTTGTTGTGGAGATCGCAGCAGGACGGGTACAGTCCCGCGTAGCGGCTCTTCCAGGACAAACGCGCCAACGTCTCCTTCTGAATCTGCTCCCGGTAGCAGTTCTGGCTCTGGGTCGTCAGCAGGCTGCGCATCTCCTGCCACAGACGCTCGTTATGCAACTCAGTTCATATCATTTATTATGTTTTAATAATTTCCAATAACTCTGAAAAACTGTCAAAAGTTCATGTAGAGATCCCTGGATGACGTTGTTTCTACATGATCACTTTTCTCTCTAATTTGAAAGATTTAAAAAAAAATCCTTGGACCAAAGAAAGAAAAAGTAAAAACAATACTAATGAAATATAAAATCTATTTTTGATTTCAACTCCATGAATGTGGAAAAAGACAAAGGGTGGAATATTCCCTGAAGAAGCTGCTGTAGATCTGAGTACCATCACGAATTGCAGCGATGAAATCAATCACGCGTCTAAAACATTGAACAAAACTGTTTGACAAGACGCTCTATGCCATTATTCATACAGCAGAGAAATTATTAGGTTAGATTGTCGTTAAATCCAAAAATACTTGAACTTACCCTGGTGAGTCTGAAGCGGAGCAGGTTCAGCTTCTCACTGTGGAAATGAGCTGTGATCAGGTAACACACTGCAACACGGGGTAACATGACACACACACACACACACACACACACACACACACACACACACACACAGTGGGGAGACTCGCGGTGACGTTAATGTTTTTTCGCGAAGCAAATTTGTTTCGAAACATCAATTTCTAAAATAATATTTAGTCAATGTTTTCAAGCCGATGGTTAGTTGACATCACTGGCCTGGTGTCGGTCATGTGACCTTCTTTCTGTTTACAGTTAATCGCGGATCAGGAATATGAAGGACAGAAAATTGACGTGAGTTAAGTACAAATAAATAAATACATGCAGAAATAAATAATGAAAATGACAAAATAAATAGTTTGCAATTTCTCCATTTCCACATTTATTGATTTATATTTGAGTAATTTTATATTCTTCATACAGGAAAAGTAACCAAAAAATAAAGAAATTAATTGATTTTCTTCTTTTTGATCATTCAAAATTAAGTATTTTACAGACTGGAGCAAACATTTGAAAAAATGTAATAATTTCAAAAAACTGTTATTAAATTCCATGCAGCCCCAGTGTGTAATTCATTTTTGTAGTTTTCTGGCGCCATCTGGTGGTAAAGTTTCAAACTGCAACCAACCGAACGACCAACAGGGGACACTTTATGGTGTCGCACCGCTGATTCCATTTCCGGTTTCGACAGCGTCTGAAAAGTTGACGCGAACTCGACGTATTCTGGAACCGTTTAGTTCAACACGACGTAGAAACATGGAGACTCACACGGAGGTCGGGTCACCTCATGGAACCTCATTTAACTCATTCACAGTTGATTATACATATGTGAACACAGTTATGGACAATATATTAAATGACTGAATGACTTCTTCTAAATATTACACACTGTAGCTATAAATAATATTAAATAATATAAATATATATATATATATCATTTACAGGTGGCAAATTCTTACCAAGTTCCAGGAAAAAGAAAGACTGAAGTCAATCATCTTAATTCCAGTTCATTTTAATTATCAAATGTACATCATCATCATCTCCAAGAATCACATTAAAATACCTTTTTACCCCCAAATACAAAAAATTAAAGAAAAAGATGACGAAAAGAAAAAGAAAAACTCCCTTAAGTATCAAAAGTAGTGATCAGGCGACAACAGCAGACTCATCCAGGTTCCTACAGGATTCACACGCCGACGATTGGATTTGGAATATTTCATGCAGCTATTAACAGAGTATTAGCTGATAAGATCTTTATCATCATCATCATCATCACACGCTGCAGTAGTCTGTCGTCGTACAGTGCAGGAGACAGTAGTGTGACGGCAACATTATGTTCTTGGGGCATGTATTAATTTTTTCTTTTTTAAAGAGCCGGACATCAACAAGCATCAGTAGTCGAAGAAAGAAACCAAAACACAGAAATCCAGTTCTTTTACTTGAGATGGTTCATCCACAGCGCTCAACTTCGGTTATTATTGGCTATTGTTTTATTCCCCCTCGAGCTGCAGGTCAGTCAAGAGAATCTGGAAGGATTCATAACCAGCATCTGGTCGATTGGCAACATCGGGGACGTCTCAGGGAAGTCCCATGTTTTGTTTTTTTTTAAATCCTGGCGCTGTGGAGTTCCAGTTATCTTTCTAATCGTCAAGCATTTAAAAAAAAAATCCCAGTTTTAACATTTTTGGTAATCGAAATTCTCACCAGCAAACTTTAATTTACCAATCAAGTTTAAAAACTCACGTGTCAAGTGCAAAAAAAAAAAAGTGTCAATTAATGATTTCAGGGCAGCAAAGAAAAAAATCAGACAAAATCTCTTCTGATCCGCGACCAGGTCATTTCTCCCTCAATTCCCTTTACAGCTCCAGATTATAGTGTTTCATTGCCTCCTGAGCCGCTCGTGCGCTCTCAACTCACCGACCTGTCAATTCACTTTGACACTTTGAAGGGCAGTTTGGCGGTTTGGAGTCACTGCATGTAATGACATCAGGGCACAAAGTTCCTTAAAACATCTGATTTGAACAGAAAAACAATTTGCACACGACAGTTTCGTTAAGCAGCTCGGTCATCGTACAGTTATTTCTAGCGGAGCAGCGAATGAGTCGACTCAAACGAGGGGATGCAAAACGGTGCAGGAAGCGTGGACACGTGCGTTGGGCTGGTGCTGTTCTCTTCCCCCTGGTTGCATCACGGGACCACGACGTGGAAGGGGGAGCCCGGGATGTGGTCGTCCCCCCACTTGACCACCAGGACGTAGTTGCCCCGCTCCTTCAGCAGGTAGCCCACGTTGTACTGCAGGTTGCCCAAGTGTTTGACCAGCACCTCCTCACAGGGAACCTGGGGGCCGTGCACGCCCACCAGCAGCATGTTCTTACCTGACGACGGGAGGGAGAGGAGTTTCTTATTTTTCATGCGGTTTCAGTTTCACAGTCATTCCCACGGCGATGTATTAGGGCCATTGTATGGAAAATAAATAAATAAATGAATCACGGACGGGTAATATTTCGAAAAAAACCCTCTATTCTCTGAGATTATCACAAATGTGTGAGAAAAAGAACTCAAAGGAAACTCTGGATGCTTATGATAATATGCATAATTGGATTGTGTCGTCCCCTGCAGACACAGTACATGAGATGCGGCAGCGTCTGTGGTGATCCTGAAGTGGTGTAGTTCCTTGAAAAATGTATTTAAATTTAATTTATTTTCTCGTAAGATTTATGAATTTAATCCCTGAGAATATCCAAGTTTTTTTTTCCAGTAAATTTATGAATTTAATTTCTGAGAATATCCAAGTTTTCCCCCATAAATTTACCACTTTAATCTCAGAAATTTAGAGTTGCACTTGGAATATTAAACCCCCTCCCCCGGCTCCTTTTCTTCCTACAATGGCCCTAATAAGCCGTGGTACATTCCTGTAAAATCATGATTTCATTTCACTCAGACACTTAATCGTTGAGATCTGGGGGAATGTCTGCACAGTGAAATCAAAGTATAAATAATAACGGACTGTCTTAAACTGGACTTGTTTGCGACTCGTCTCATCACCGGGCCTGTTCATTCTGTAAACTGAAGACAAATCTTTCGCTCCCGACAGGGGGCGCCGAGCTGGTTTAACCGTGACATCACGCGGTGGGCGGAGCCTTCCTTACCGGCCTTGCTGCAGTCGACGGAGAAGCTGCTCCTCTGGCCCACGAAGGCCTTGCTGAGGCCCGGGCCTCGGCTCAGCACCTTGCTGGCGTCCGAGTCGCCCGGCCGCGGCATGGCGCTCTGAGAGAAGCTGCTGCTGGAGGAGGATCGCACCGCCGGCTCCACCGTCAGCGTGGACGTCTCGCTGGCGTTGGTCACGTTCACCAGCCGAGGACCTGAGAGTGAGATGAAATCATTTTAACTCTTTAAATTTGTTTTTGCAAAGCCGGGAAGAAGTAGTTTATATTTCAGCTACTGCTGCCACAAAGAACCTGACATGATTTATTTCATCCAGCATTTTGTTTTGTGTTTTCTTATAACGTAGATAAAATATTATGATATAATTCCATAACTGCTTGACACAGTCATTTTTCTCCATTTGCTGAAAGAGACTGTGAGACGAGGTTAAAAACTAAAACAAAAAAGATATTAAGTGGAGTTTAGATTAATTTGTTCGATTTCGATGAGGTTATAGTTTAAAGGTATATAGGTTATAATCAGGGTCAAGTGGTAACAGATTACATGTAATCTGGATTACGTGATCAGATTTACAAAAAACAAGTAAATATAATAAGAACAGATCAGATTTTTAAATAAATAATAACCAATGCTGAATATGCTAAATGCATTTTATTTGCATTCAAAATGTTTTTGATGTTAAAGAGTCAATTTTGTGGTTTCGTCCACTTTTTTTGGTATAAGGTGCAATATTTTCAGTGTTGGACCAAACGTATTCAGATTAGATTACATTGTTTTTGTAATGCAATGGATTTACTGATAACCAAAATTGCCATGTAATTTGTATTCAGTATCTGATTACGTTTCAAAGTAACCTGGCCAAACCCTGGTTTTATATATATATATATATATATATATATATATATATATGTTATAATGTTTACCTGTGACTTTGGCCTTGAAGGGGCTGCCGGTGATGTGGTTCGGTCCGCCATATTTGATGCTGATCAGGTAGTTGCCTGGCGCCATGGGGGTGTACTGCACCTTGTAGCCCTCCGGGACCTCCTGGCAGTCCATCTTCACTTTGGACGGCCCCTCGATGGTCACGGCCAAAGCCCCGGGGCCCGCCTTAGTGTTGTTGATGATGAACTCGGACTGGGCACCTGCGAGATGGAAGGACGCCGGTTACAACAGTTGAAGAGGTCCGGGGGGGGGGGGGGGGGGGGGGGGGGGGGTAACGTTCAGGTAACCCACCCGTTGTGCCTCTCTCCAGTCCAGCTCCATACGCTGTGACCAGGCCGGGCTCTCCGGTCTGTCCCGGTTCCCCGACTCGGACCTGGAAGGGACTTCCCGGGATGTGAGAGCCGTTGAACTTGACGTCGATGGTGTGGACGCCGTTCTCCCTGGGGATGAACCGGATCGCGTACTTGTCTGCAGGACGGGACCCAGGGACTCGTTACCGGCGGGATTTCACTTGTGAACATTAATTTTACCTAAAAACCAAAAAAACGGCCCATTTATAATCACAAACCTTTCTCCAGCTCGGTGACGGCGCACTCCTCCAGGGCGCCAGACGGGCTGTGGACTTTGGCCTCCATCTTCCCCTGCGCTCCGTTCAGACGCACCGCAAAGGATGCTGGGTGATTCACCTTCAGGCCGGACTCCTACAGAGGTCAGACGCCGCACACACACTCAGTGTACAGGAACGAAGAAACTAAGGTAACACCTCGAAACACACACACACACACTTTTACGTGGCAGTGTGAGGGGACACGTCTCTACTCTCTTCTTCCGTCCACGTGTTCGACAGTTCCCTGCTCTTACCTGAGCGCCCGCCGGCTCAGCTGCAGCAGACAGAAGCACACGGCCGCGACGTTAACACGCAGTTGGACGCACGGACGACGACGACGCACCACGGAGTTACAGGACAGTCAACGATATATACGACCGCGGTTGGTGCTTAAAGCTACAGTGTGTAATGTTTACAGGAACTTCGTAACAGAAGTTAAATCTATTGTCCTAAACTGGGCGCTCGGTTAGGCGCAGTTTTACAACTTCACCACAAGATGCCGCCAAATATAACACACTGTAGCTTTAAATCTAATTAAAAATATTAGTTTTCATAAAAAGGGAAATTTGCCAAAATCTCATTCATTATTATCATCTTCAACACTAATGGATTTTTACTTTCTGTTGACTGAACTATAACATAGAGAGGGTTCATCTACAGCTACAGACAAACGAACTACAGGAGGTCCGCTGTGGCCCCGCCTCTGTCTGCTGTAACCAGGCAACCGGGGAGCTGGTGTTGATGCTGATGAAGATGATGGTGCTGTTACAAGCCTTTAAATGAAACACAAGAGAAACACCTGCACTTCCACACCAGACAGGAAACAGCGGGGGCGACCAGACTCAGACAAAAGGTTGTTTGTATTGGTCTCAAAAACAAAAAGGATGGAGGATGTTTCCTTTGGCACCTCCCTCTCAGGCGGGGGAACTGTTTGTCTGACTGTGGTCACGTCCACGAGGCCCAGTTGCATAAAGAAAATGTAAACACTTTAATCTGCTTATGTGAACGACTGCATAGTGTTTGTGTTTTTTAATTTTTTTTTTATGCAACTGTGTGCCCCAGAGCCCTTTAGCAAGGCAGGGCAGGGCAGGCTGGGTGTGGAGGTGTCTCCTCGTGCCTCACCTGAAGGCCGGTAACAGTGAGGCGGCGGGCGTCGTTCACCGGAGCCACGACGGGAACCAGGAAGGGGCTGTCGGGAATGTGCTGCTCGTTGAACTTCACCGAGATCTCGTAGTCACCTGGAGGAGGAGGAGGAAGAGGAGGAGGAAGAGGAGGAGGAGGAGGAGGAGGAGGAAGAGGAAGAAGAAGAGGAGGTGAGTCAGTGAGAGAGCGACGCAGTTAACGGACAACCGTCGCTATGGTGTTTTTCTCTCTCTACCGGGCTCCTGGGCGATGTACGACACGCCACACGATCCGTCCTTGCGGTCGTCGAAGGAGATCTCCGCCCTGCTCGGCCCCTCCATGGCGATGGACAGGCCGCCGGCCCCCGCCTCCCTCGTCCAGATGCTGAACTCAGCTGGAGAGAGAGAAACAGTCCAAGAGTTCAAAAACTACTAACCCACAATACACACACTCACTCTGTCTTACATATACAGATAAGATAGATATTTTTATGATATGTAATATCAAATCAAATTTATTTATAGAGCAGGTTTTAAAACTACGACGGAGTTTTAGGGGCCACACTGAGGGGGAAAAAATAAAAGTGATTGATTTTATTTAATATTATAATAATCTTTTGACTTTATTCTCGTAAAAATTTACGACTTTTTTCTGGCAATATTATGACAATTTTTCGTTGTAATATTATGACTTTATTCTCATAATTTTACGGCTTTATTCTCATAAATGTACCACTTTTTACTCAATAAAAAAAAACCATCAACACTTGCTGTACATTAAAAATATCCCAAAACCCAAGAACAAACAAACAAAACAAATTTCAACACGATATAAAACATAAGGACCAGTTTCACAGACAAAATACTGGGAATATGAATAATAACACATTATTACCGCTGTATAATTAGCTTTTTTTTTTCTGATCATTTCATTTTAAACTGTTTTTAAAGATTTAATAGGAGATTATTTATAGGATGAATTCACAGAAACGACAAGGTTATTACTGTACAGCACCAAGAAGAGAACGCAAGATGGATCCAATGTTTTTGGAATCTTTTTTATTAACTAATGAAACGAGACGAGGTCATCAGTATCGATGCATTGTGTATTGATCCTTCCAGTCCTACTGGGGGGATGTGATGATTTGGTGACAGGGGAATACATTGTCAAGAATGAAAGGATCTTTCATTTTTGGCAATAATAACTTTTATCCCTTTTGTAAAAACCGGTCTCCAAAATAAATATTGATAAAAGTTTGCCAGTGTTATTTTCTTTTATACATAAGTTAAAGCGAAGTTCCTTTTCAAACCAGAGTAATCGATGTCTGTTCGCGAGTGTTTGTGTTTTACCTGGCTCTCCCGCCTGTGCTCCCTCCAGTCCCGGGCCTCCCGCTCTCACCTTGGTGGCGCCGCCCTCTCCCAGCGGCCCCACGGTGAACTGGAAGGGGCTGCCCGGCACGTGCACGCCCCTGTACCTCACGCTCACGCTGTGCACGCCCATCTCCGTGGGCACGAAGCGCACGCAGTAGGTGTCGTTGCCCGCGGCAACCAGCTCGGCGGGCTGACGGGCTCCGGAGGGCGACGTGACCTCGGCCGTGACGTCCTTCATGTCGAGCGCTGCGAACGCAGACGGGAGAGACAGATGCGTCACGAACTGTGCATGCTGATGTGGGCCAGATGAGAAGGAATCTCTCACACACAAACATGTATGTTATGTCGCAAACCTTGTGCTGCCAAAACCCAGCAACTTTTTTTTTTTTCTTTCCCCCCGGGGCTCTGCAACGCACCCCACACCCCTGCACCGCCCGCCGAGCAGCAGCGGGCGTCAACAACCCAAACACCCTTCGCTTCCTTCCCTCTGCCCGCGAGCACCAGACCAGAGAGGCCGGAGACGAGGCGGACACGCCCGGGAGAGACGCCCCGATCCGGGGCAACGGTGGACGGGCGGGCCCCGCGACTGCCGGATCTTCCCGACCACCAGAGGGAGCAGTAGGAGCGGGAGGAGGCGTGAGCGAGGAGCTGCCGGGACAAGACCAGGAGGAACCAGCTCACTGGAGGAGGAAGAGGAGGAGGAGGAGGAGGAGGAGGATGGCCGAGAGGGGTTGACAGGACGGAGAGGGGGGAAGGAAGACAGGGAGGAGGAACAGGAGAGAGGAGGAAGAGGAGGAAGAGGAGTGATTAGTGAAGGGGACAGAAGGCACAGGAGGAGGAAGTACAGAGGAACTGAGGAAGAGATGGCAAAGAGGAAAAGGAAATGGGATTAGAAGAAAAGGAAAAGAAGGATGTGTGAGACAAAAGAAGGAAGCGTGGAAGAGGAGGGAGGGAAAGAGCGTAAAAAAAGAAAGTTGAGACAGGACACAGAAACAGTCAGCACTGAGAGAAAAGAAGAGGGAAATATTGTAACTTCAGACGGGAAACAGTTTTAGAAGAAGAAGATGGAGCAGCTGTGATGACGCAGGACGTTCAGGAACTAAATGTCTGAGCGTCGCCTCCAGATTTCCAGAGTACAGGAGTGTCGAGACAAAATCCACGGCACTGATCCAGATGCGTGTGGACATTCCTCTGACTGACACTGCAGACAGCCAATCAGACGAGACTACAGAGAGAGTGTGTGTGTGTGTGTGTGTGTGTGTGTGTGTGTGTGTGTACCTGGTATCTTCAGGCTGAGGTCACACACGCTCCCCACACTGGAGACCGATGCCGCCTTCTGTCGTCGAGTGATGCTCTCCCGGATACGACCCTCACCCGTCACCCGCACTGTGAACGGACTTCCTGTTGACACACACACACACACACACACACACACACACAACTCTAAGTATTTGTCCGGATAACACACATTTATTTCCTAAAGTGTTTTGAAAGTATACACTTCTGTTTTACCTGGCACGTGTTCCTCAGCAAAGCGGATGGAGACGATGTAGTTGCCGGGCTCAGTGGGACAGTAGGTGATGCCACACGTCCCGTCCTCCATGTCCTCTGTCTGGATGTCCACCTTACTGGGACCCTCGATGGACAGAGCCAGGCCGCCAAAACCTAGACCACACATAACGTTATAGAGAGAGAGAGAAATAAAGATAGATCTATATAGATCTAGATAAATAGCGATAGATAGATCTATAGATAGATAGAGCGATAAATACAGATAGATAGATAAATAGATAGATAGAGAGATAGATAGATAGATCTAGAGATAGATAGAGCTAGATAGATAGATCTAGAGATAAATAGAGCTAGATAGATAGATCTAGAGATAGGTAGAGAGATAGATCTAGAGATGGATAGATAGATATAAAAACTATACAAATAAAAATATAAAGAATGTTCATAACATCAGTGAGAAAGTTGTTACCAATAATGTGCAGAAGAACTTGGTAAGAGCAGAGAGCACAAGTGTCATTCAGAGAGCTGATGTTCAGTTCGTTTTCGCAGATATTTGGTCATTAACCAAAATATTCCCAATATTAACCACAAATGTCAAACAAAAGGAAATCTGCGTAGAGCCGCGGCGACTGACCGGCCTCTCGCGTGTCGACCACGAAGCGGGCGTTGTCGAACGTGGTGCCCTGGACGAGGCCGTCGCCGCTGGCTTTGACGCGGCTGGCGTCGCCGATCTCCGACTGGACGACCATGATGGCGATGGGACTGTTGGCGACGTGCTGGCCGTTTTTCAGGATGCTGACCAGGTGCTCACCCACCTCCCGGGGGATGAAGGAGATCCCTGGGAGGAGGAGGAGGGGGAGGAAAGAAAGACATTTTAATAAAAACTATTTTTCATTTATTTTGATCACTTTAAAATGTGTATTTCTGAGTGTGTGTGTGTGTATGTGTGTGTGTGTGTGTTACCGATATGGTTGTTGGCCATCCTCTTCAGCAGGCAGGGCTCATCGCGGCCTGATGGGGACCGGATGCTGGCGGTCAACAGGGTGAGGTCCGTCTCATTTATGTCCAGGGAGAAATCTGCCGCCGAGCCCAGTTTGACGTGAGAACGCCGCTGGTTGTCATCTGAAACACACACAAGCACACACAAGCACACACAAGCACACACACACACACACACACACACACACACACACACACACACACACACACACACACACACACACACACACACACACACACACACACACACACACACACACACACACACACACACACACACACACACACACACACACACAAACAAACAACCATAAGACACAGGAAGCTGATATTTTTCTGATTTGAGCCTTAGAGCGAATCAAAATGTTTGCTTTTGCGTGCCCGTGTTTCTGTGCGTGTTGGTGGTGCCGACCGACCGGTGATCCTGGCGGTGAACGGGCTGCCGGCGATGTGCTCGTCGTTGTATTTGACCAGGATGTTGTAGTCGCCGGGCAGAGTGGGCAGGTAGCTGACGCTGCACGTCCCGTCCTTGTTGTCCACGCAGCTGATCTCCGCTTTGGACGGACCCTCGATGGCCAAGTCCAGACCGCCTGGACAGACACATGTTAACAAGAAACTCGTCATTTACGAATAAAATTGGATTGAATGAGGACCTCTGAGAAAATTCTGTCAAATTCGTATGCAATTTATTATATCGTACAAAGTAATATTAGGGCCAGTGAGAGAGCAACAAATGAAGACTTTGAGAATAAAGTTGTAAAAGTTGTAAAAAGTCATAAATTTAGCTGTTTATTTTCGTTATACAATATTAAATACAATTTAAATTTCTCTGGTAAAATCCAGCTATATTCTTTTTTTTTTTTTCTTCTTTTTTCCCCCTCAATGTGGCCCTTAAAACTGTAGTACTGTGACCTTAACATTTGACCTTTAGATGACCTCTGGGTCGGCTCTAGTTTTGATATGTAAGATTAAGTGGTTGATCATACATATCAAACCTTTAATGCATTTTTGATTCAAAATTAAAGAACTTTAAACCTCATGTTTCTGCAAGAAAACGACGCCATGGGCCAAATTGGATGAAACGAAACCCAAATGAAAACTTTCAATACGCTTTCCACTCCCACCTGCCCCATCTCGATACCACCATGGGTTCATTAAATATATTAAGTAGTGTATTTTGGGGGTATGTGACGTTGGTGACACTAAAATGTATGCATGCAGTGTGTGTAGACAATGATCCATATTAACTCGTACATTAAGTTTCATAATTATCCGTCTACATGTTCACGAGTTATAGTCTAATTTTGTCGATATAGGGGGGTGAAGTAACAAACACCAAGATTACTAAAGAACATGAATGATTACACTACATCATATAACAACTATGACAGCCTCAGTCACCACAGCTCCTCTTCCTCCTCCTCCTCCTCCTCCCGTACCTTCAGACGCGTCTTCTGTGAAGACGGTGAACGTGGCTGTCTTGTTGGCGACGCCGTAGATCAGCCCGGGACCGTAGGCAGTGACGTTGGGACTGCTGGCGTAGTTCACGTAGAACTGAAGGGGAGACTCTGAAACAAACACTCGAAATTAGTAGAGTAACAAGAAGGATAAAAAATAATAAAGAATACAGGTGAAATTAAACCTGACGTGATTAAAAATCTAGGTCTCATGTTGGAGTCGTCTGTCTCCTTTGACCCTTCGCCGTAACCCTGAACCATCACAACTACATGCATAACTCTGACCCCAACCCCAACCCTAAACCTAACACCAAGTCTAAACCCTCAAACAGCCATTAGAAATTGTGAAGACTGGCCAAATGGCCTCACAAGGTCAAAAGGTCCTCACAAGGATGGTTGTTAGAAAGTACGTGTACACACACACACACACACACACTCAGTGTGTCTGTTGTGGACAGACGAGCCCCAAAGAGGACCATAGAAGTTATGTTTTTGCTCTCATTTGATTTTGGCTTTTGTCCCCCTTAGGACTACTGGTCAAGATGTTTGTTTGCACAGGAAAAGGTAAGAAAGAGAACACACACACACACAGATCCTCAGGGTCGGACATCATTACAGGTTGATGGTTAATTGTTTTCTCCTGCTGGCTGAAAACCCCCCAGAAAAAAACAAGCAAAACACACACACACACACACACACACACACACACACACACACACACACACACACACACACACACACACACACACACACACACACACACACACACACACACACACACACACACACACACACACACACACACACACACACACACACACACACACACACACTTCTTAATCACCAACATGCACACTGCACACCTCTAGTATACGGTGTAGTCAACAGCACTAATCGCAGTCGTCTCCGTGTTTCCTCCCGACTGAGACGTCATTGTCCAAACAGACTTGACTTCAGAGAGAGAAACAGGCTGCACCTCTTGTCCTGTTCACCATGTGTCTCCGTGTGTGTGTGTGTGTGTGTGTGTGTGTGTGTGTGTGTGTGTGTGTGTGTGTGTGTGTGTGTGTGTGTGTGTGTTGTGCTAACCGGGGATGTGCGTGCCGTTGTATTTGATGTGCATCTCGTGCAGGCCGGCCTCCGTGGGCGAGTACTGAACCGTGACCGTCCCGTCCAGGTTGTCCGAGATCAGCGGCTGAGCGGATTTTCCTGAAGGCATCAGCACCTCACCTGAGACGAGAGGGAGAGAAGTTATCAACTTGTTTTTTGGAGGAGTCACAGGAAGGAAACTTTATCTACAGTCTCATTATAAAGGTCAATGTCTGCGGTATATTAATCTCAATCATTCCGGAATCAAGTGCTCTTTGGTCACAATCACAGAAAGAGAAGAAGCATTTTAGCTTTTGTGCTCCAAGTTCCTCAGCTCCTCCAACGCTTTTGATTAAGAATTGTTTATAGGCACCGATTATTTAATTCACTTATTTAATGGTTAGCACGTCCGTCTCCCATACCCGAGGCAGCGGGTTCGAGAAAATGGCTTTTAATACTTAGCGCTGTGACGCTTTCCATCTGCTTTTTATGTACTTTTGGCGGATTTTATTATTTGTTAGATTCTTTTTTGTGTAATTTCTTTATGTAAAGCACTTTGGATACCTGGTGGTGGCTGTAAAGCGCTATATAAATAAATGTTGATTGATTGATTGATAACACCATTTAACAGACTTTCTAAAACAGCCGACAAAATGTCTCTCACCAGTGATCTCTCCCTTCCTGAAGGAGAACGGGATCACCATGTCGAACGGCCTGAAGCCGCTCCCGTTGACGCTGCTGCTGATTGGCTCCGACGTCACCTGGAGGAGGAGACAGACACGCACAGGACGGACTTCAACGCGTCATTCAACACCAAAAAAACACAAACAACTTCCTGTCCCTCTTGGCGACCTGCGCTAGAAACATGCTGCTGCTGCTGTGTCCAAGCCCCGCCCACATGGGGGCACCCTGGGAAAGATTAGTGCGATGGAGCAGGAAGAAAGAGGAAGTGGAGGAGGATGATAATGATGATGATGATGATGATGAGGTGACTGTGATGCAGCCGCAGCGATGAAGAGTGCACTGAGGAAGAAGAGAGAGGGAGAAACACCGCCACAACAAAACTCCTGCAGGGATAAGAAATAAAGAAATATCCATAAAACACCCGTAACCATAGCAACACATCTCGCAAAACACGTGGGGGTTTGATTTATGTAATGATGTTAGAAGTTTGCTGCGATCCCATTGGCTGAGACAAGCGGGAGAAATGACTACAGAGGAAGCGAAGCGGTCGAGCGAGGTCAAGACTTAACCAGCGGCTATTCACCTGCAACGGAGAGGAGAGGCGTGTGTGTGTGTGTGTGTGTGTGTGTGTGCGCGCGTGTGTGATTCACTGTGCAATGTACCTTAACCTCTTGTAATGTTGTGTGTATACCGTATGTATGTAAAGACTTGCATTACAGTTTGTGTGTGCTTGTGTTTTAACAAACGTGTACATTTGCGTTCTGTGCGTGAGCGTGTGTTTTCATGTGTGTGTGTGTGTGTGTGTGTGTGTGTGTGTGTGTGTGTGTGGGTGTGTGTGTGTGGGTGTGTTTGTGTGTGTGTGTGTGTGTGTGTGTGTGTGTGTGTGTGTGTGTTTTTGGGGGTACCCAGGGCTGAAAGCCAGCTCCAGGGGCAGCAGCCTGTTGCTGTCGAGACATCTGCTCTTGGATCACTGGTACCTCATCGGTAGCCTAAAGACACAACATTAAGGGTTAACATCTGACCTCGTACACACACACACACACACACGTATGAGGCCTTTGCATGTTATGTGTGGAGTTTTTCAGACCAGGAGTCGTGGTCTGTGACCTAAAGGCACAAAATCAAAGAGTTAATCTGCAAACAGCTTGAATCAGTCAACGAACCATTTGATCTTCTTCAATGCTGCGTTAAAACGGAGAAACCTCACAACAGAGACTTTTCAAATCTGTTGGCACATATAAATTCATGACCTTTGCAGAATTTGTGTTCAGTGTGACAGATTACACAACTCAAATTTCAAAAGTGTTAACTTTTCATGCCATGTGGGAGCGAATAGAAAAAGACAACCGACAGGAAATGACACGTGAAAACACGTCAATAATCAATAAATTCGAAAAGTATTTGTAGTCGAGCAGCTAAAACATATAAAAACGCAGTTATGTTCCTTCAAAGAACCCGGTCACGTTTTAAAGTATATAAAATGTATCTGCTATGCCTAATATTTTGTTTAACATTGTTTATCCCCAAAAAACTCATTGAGGAATTCTGAGACAATGAATATTGATGATATGCAAATAACACAGGCCCCGCCCACCACAGCTGCTCGCACTAGGTTGACGGCTGGAAGAATGTGAACAAGATGATTAGAGGCAACATCGGAGAGATTCATTCATAAAGCTTTCACCAACTGCTAATGCTAACTATCTGCCGTCCTCTCGTGGATGCTAACTGCTAATGCTAACTGTCTAGTGAGACACCTGTCTTCCTTCTCGTGGATGCTAACTGCTAACGCTAACTGTCTACTGACACACCTGCCGTCCTCTCGTGGATGCTAACTGCTAATGCTAACTGTCTGTTGAAACATCTGCTGTCCTCATGATTCGCTGCCTCTGCTGCACTGGAAGTTTCCGGTTTCTTTGCCTCACATTTGCATATTCAACAGCGTTTGGTTTTCTGTATTTGTGACGTACCAAATCTAGCTCGAACAGCATTCGTTTGAATTTCAAATTGCAGAGAAGTGAAACACAGAAATCTCCTCCTCCAGCAGAGGAATGTGGAAACACCAGATACAAGTCGCTATAGTCAATGTCAGACATGTTAGAGGACAGAAACCGGAGGAGGACTTTAAAGACTGAACCAAGACATCTCCTCACCATGACTTTGAAAGGGCTGCGCGGGATGTTCTCTCCCCCGAAGCGGACGTAGATGACGTAGTTGCCGGGCGCCGGCGCCGTGTAGAAGATGTCGAAGGTGCCGTCCTCGTTCTCCAGCACCTCGGCCTCCACCTCGCTGCCGTCGGGCTGAACCACCACGCAGCTCACCTTCCCCTTGCCGGCGCCCTTGGCGTTCACCACCAGGCCCAGCTCCTCGCCAATGGCCACCGTGGGGCCCACACCGGGACCTGAGAGGAGGAGGAAAGTTTTATTAGGGTTTTTGTCTTCCAGTTTTTTTTATTTTTAAAAACGTTATTAGTTCATTGGTGGCCATGTTACCTGTGACAGTGCACTTGCTGGCGTCTCCGCTTGCCGTGGCGCGGACTCTGTAGGGTGAGGCGGGGATGTCGTCACCGCCGTACTTAATGAGGATGGTGTACCGGCCCGCGCGGTCGGGGATGTAAGACACCCGGTATGTACCGTCGCCGTTGTCGTGGACACTGGGCTGCTTAGGTTTACCATCCTGGTCCTGACGTGGGACAAGGGAAGAAAAAAGATGGAGGACTGTTTTTTACCCCTTCTGTTTGACGGCACATTGCGGTTGTTCAACCGTCTCTTCGTGTGTGTTTGTCATCCAGGGTTTTCTCTTAAGCAATATTTTTTGTGTATGATTTTGAGGCTGTGTGTTACTTACGGTGATGAGCACGCTCAGTTGGCCCTGCCCGGCATCCTTGGCGTCGATGTTGAACTCAACGGGGAAGCTGGCGGGGACGCCGCTGGTCAGCCCGGGGCCGCTAGCTCGCACCTTACTGGCATCGTGAGTGGGCAGAACCCGAAACTTGAAGGGACTGAAAAAAAGGCCACAGACACAAAGTCTCTTAAGACACAGACCCCCGAGTAGATTGCCCCGAGCAAGGCACCGATAACCTCACTGCTGCGTACCTGCGGGGGACGTCCTCCTCTGCGTACTTGACGGCCACAGAGTACGGCCCCTCCACAGACGGGGTGTAGGACACGGTGTGAGTCCCGTCGCCGTTGTCCTTCACCTCCGCCGGCTCGGCGAGGCCTTTGGGTGCGGTGACGGCCACGGCCAGGGGGGCCACGCCCGCCTTCCTGCAGTCGACCGTGAAGGACTGCGGGATATTGCACCGGACGCCTGAGCCCACACCGGGACCGGTCACCTTGACCTTACTGGAGTCCACCACGTCCTTCATTGGCACCTTGAAGGGACTTCCTGCAAAGAACAGGGAAATGAAAACATTATGGGTCAGAATTATTAGGTCTTTAGATCTGTACATCACTAAGCTCCAATCCTCAGAGTCTTCACCTTATTACGGCAAGTATTCCGACTGTTGGCATCTCATTATAGCTCCATTAAGTTTATCATGGTAAAGTACTGTAGATGTGGGTAACAAGTGGTTTCTCTGTATGTCGAGCTGAGGCCGAACCACAAACCACATCCGCCTGTCGAGGTGTCGAACAAGGAACCACGCCGAGTCTAAATTAAAACTGAGCCGCGGCTTCGCGACTGCAAACCGCATCGTAAAAAAAGTAAAAAACACAGCGTTTTATTTTATCAGCCAATAACTTCAACAATGCTCCGTCGTTACTATAAACACAAGAACTGTATTTTACTTTTTAATCGATCCCAAACACACAACAAGGTCCCGCTGCTGGAAAAACTCTCTCAATGAGACGTTTTTTTCCATTTCTATCTTCCGTAGGAATAAAATAAGTTTGAGGCCGAGAGCCACAAACATGACAGGGTAAAAAAAAAAGTCAAAAAGTATCAAGAGAAGCACCGGAACATTGTTGTTTTTTTGACAAGAAGAAAACATAGAATAACATTTAGGGCTGCAACAGTTAATCGATTATTAATCGACTACTAAATTAATCGGCAACTTTTTTGATCAATTAGTGTTTATGAAAGAAAAAGTCAAAATTCTCGGATTTCAGCTTCTTGAATGTGAATATCTTCTGGTTTCTTTGCTCCTCTGTGACAGTAAACTAAATATCTTTGGTGTGTGGACAAAACAAAACATCATGTTGGAGGTTTTGGGGAATCACGAACAACATTTTTCACCATTTTATGGACCAAACAACTCATCGATTAATCGAGAAAATGATCGTCGGATTTATTAATAATGAAAATAATCGTTAATTGCAGCCCTGAAAACATTAGAGATTATCCTTTAAGATATGTCACTTGTGACCGCAGTGTCGGACAACAATCCTGCCGACCAGGAATCGTGGACGTAACATGGTTTAAGATTGGTAAAAAAAAGAATCATATCTGACCGGGGATGTGCTCTCCACCGTAGGTGATGTTGACGTCATAGAGGCCGGGGGTGTAAGGAACGTACTCCACGCTGCAGCTGCCATCTTTGTTGTCTTTGCAAGACATCTTGGACTCCGACGGACCCTCCACGGTGATGCCCAGGCCGCCGATACCGGCCCCTCTGAATGTGAGAAAAAAATCGTCAAAAAATCAGCAGCACGTCACATCGCCGGACATTATTTTTCCTCGTAGGGGCTGCGGCTGAGAAAGCAAAAGTCGTGTTTTTTCGGAACTTCCCGGTAACATTTCTGGAAAAGATGTCCATGTGAGAATACAGCAAGAAAATATTTGGAGAATTCACAGTGAGCGCGTCGATGACTGCAGCGGAGTTATCGTCACGTCCTGCTGCTCTACCCAGACGCCACAGAATGGTCCCGTACATAATCCTGGTAAAAGCAAACTTAAAGAAATTGTCCGGACCCAATTTTCCGGACACTGAAAAGACAGAGACTTTTATCATATCAAACAAAATGCTGCGTGAACAACTGTACCGCAAAAGCCACGACTTTAATTAATGTCACGGACATTAAAGGATTTGATGAATGGATTAGGGACCGGATTCAGATTTCATAAGACACTACTGAACTCCCTAGTCGCCCCCCCCCAACAGTACCTGGTGATGATGCTGAACTTGTTGGGCTTGTCGATCAGGCCTTGTTGGAGCCCAGGGCCAGTAGCCGTCACCCGGCTGGGGTCACACCCCTCCGACACAGAGACCTTGAACGGGCTCTTGGGAACCGGTGTGTCGTCGTACAGGACCTGGATGGTGTGAACGCCTGAAACACACGATCGTGACGGACGGACAGATGGACAGAAGCTGAGGAAACTGACACCACGTGGTACGGAGGGTTACATGGTTCATGCTTAGTTCAGGTGCAGGTGCGCTACCGTTCTCGAAGGGCGTGTACTCGACGCCGTAGGTCCCGTCGGCCTTGTCGGTGACCTGGCAGTCGGTCAGCGCTCCGGACGGGTTCCTGACCTCGGCCTTCACGTGGTCTCCCCCCCGCCGGCTCAGGGGACGGGCGTCCACCGTGAAGTCTGTGGTGGCTTCTCTGAAAACGGCTGAAGGAGAGCGGAGGGGAAGGTAAAGAGGGTCACGGTTAGTACGACTTCACCAATTCACAATTACTTCAATTGTGAATTGGTGTAAATTTCCAGTGACATAAGAATTTAAGTTACACATTGAGCATAAGCAACAAGCTAGCATCTGTATTTTTTCATATTAACAATATCCCATTCATTACAAATGCTTTGGGTTTGCATTTGGTTGCTACACAACGCAGAGCAATCTGCAAACTGTTCTGCCCACCGGTGAAATTTTTCTCATCCTGTGCCATACATTTATATATTTATATGTAGATATTTATTTATTTATTAATTTGTTACTGCATAATCACAGAAAAGTGTATTTATCGGTCATTCTTCATATATATTCGAATACTTATCGATGTTATCAACAGAAAACAGAAAAATTAGGTGCTTGGATGAATAAAGTTGTTTATATAACATGTGGGCTTATGTCAAAGCCCCAGTGTGTAATTTTTGTAATTTTCTGGCGGCCTCTGGTGGTAAAGTTACAAACTGCAACCAACTGAGCGACCGACAGGGGACACGTTACGGCGGCACACTGCTGATTCCACTTCTTGTTTCCGACAGCTACTGAAACATGGAGACTCACACGGAGGTCGGGTCCACCTCATGTCACTATATTTAACTCTTTCAGAGTTGATTATACATATATGAACACATAGTTATGGACAATATATTCAACTTCTGTGAATAAGTTCTTCTAAATATATCACACCCTGTAGCTTTTAACAATGTCGTGCTATCTTCAACTTCCCTTGAATAAATGTTTAAAGTGTTCTGTTGATTCAAGAGCGACTCGGGTCAGACCCATACTGCACCTTGTCCGTCCACTCCGGGTCCGAACACCTTGACCTTGGAGGTGTCGACGGCGGGATCCACCATCACCTTGGCGGGGAAACCGGGGACGGTCTTCCCTCCGTACTTCAGCAGCAGCGTGTACATGCCCGAGGTCAGGGGCACGTAGGTCACCGTGTACGTCCCGTCCTTGTTGTCCACAACCTCCGTCTTGGCTTTCACGCCTGGAACAAAACCTTTTTTAGTCACAGAATTCATTGTCTACACCAAAAAACAATCAGAAGGTTTTTCCCCTTTTCAAAGGAGGTATGATGCCGAACGACGACAGATTCTGTCTGCGCCGAGTTTGACTTTTCATAGAACACGACTGAAAACATGTGTTGCCCTGGAGGGGAAGAGTGTAGATCCTAAAACAGATGACAGGGAAACTAAAAATACAGAACCACCAATACTTGGTGAATGAGATCAGCAGCGCTGCGTTGTTACCTGAGCCTGGTGCGGAGCCGGTCGGGCTGGTGGGGGAGGAGTCCGGCACAGCCTCCAGGCCGAGTTGGCCCGGTCCGGCCAGGGAGCAGTCCACATTCAGCACGCTGGTCTCTCCAACCTGCGCAGACACAACAAGCTGAATCCCACTTCGTACCTTTTTCAAAAATATATATAAACTTTTAAAACATTTCTTCACTGATCCAGGCAAAAATTGAAGAGTCAGAGGTCATTTTTCCACACTGATGATTTTCATCCACAGGGATTTTCAAGAAAATTAAATTTAGACAATGACAATTAATCTGGTTTTACATCCACTATCCAAAGTAGGAGTCGTGGTGGCATTAAAGAGAGCTGCAGGAGAAGATGAGCACACTGATGAAGTAAAAAGAGCTTTAAAGTCAAACCTCAGACGATCTTCATGTGCGTCATGATTGATTCACCGACTTTCCATTGCACTTTTTTGCATTTTGCTTTTACTGAGAATAAAGTCGTAAATTTATGAGAATAAAGCTGTAATTTTACGAGAATAAAGTCAAAATAATATGAGATTATGGTCCTTAATTTGGTCTCTGTGTCATTTTATTGGAGAAATGTCAGAAGATCAGTCCAATGAGTGAAAATGCAGAACGTGGAGCAACTTTGTGGAGCTTCAGTCTGCGAGCAAAAGCGTTTAATAAACGTTCCTGTTGTCTAAAACTTGTAGAACGTCGCGGAAAACACACTTCATGATCAACTAAATATATCAAAATAGAAACACTAAAGGACAATTTAACCATGTTACAGGTTTTTATTCTGACCCGCATGTTTCTTTCCTCCAGTTTGATGTGAGGGAAAGCTCTAGATACTTCGGTACCGATGAGCCTCAAATAGTCAGATGATCAAATATGAAATACAGAAACTTTGCTAAAATGTATCCCAAAGAAATCGGATCGACCCGCGTGAACGTTGAATGCTGAGTGTTTTATCAGGCATCTATGAAGCCTAAACCTTTGGCCTAGCTCGTCTTCCTCTCCCGACCCCCTCACCTTGGCTCTCTTCAGGCCCGACCCCGACGCCACCACCTTAGACGGGTCGAAGGGCATCTGGATGTCGGCCCTGAACGGCGAGCCCGGGATGTGGACCTCCTCGAACAGGATGTTGACCAGGTAGTCCCCGGGCTCGGTGGGCAGGTAGGAGACGGAGCAGGTGCCGTCGCCGTTGTCCGAACACTCGATCTTGGCCTCGGTCGGCCCCTCCACCGTGAGCCCCAGGCCCCCGGTGCCGGCGCCCTTGGTGTCGATGGTGAACTCTGCCGGGTTCCCGACCAAACCCCCTTTCAGACCCGGACCAGACGCCTTCACCTAGAGAGGGGGAGGCACTTTTATTGGGTTTTGATTTGGAAATTCCACCTTTTTGTTGACACTATTATTTTCATTGATTTAATATCCAGGTGTAATTCACTGACGTACTGCAGATATGAATCCATATCTGTGTCTCCGTCAAATGTGAACTGAACTCAACATGTTCTTATATTATATACATTTTTTTTTTACTATAAACATTATAGTTGACTATTTAAAAAAAATCTATTTTCTCTCTTCATGAATCATTGCCAGTGAAACACATTTACTTTGCTGAACATTTATGCACAGAAATAAATTAAATGTGAAATGAAATGGGGGAAAAAAAAAATCTTCTTTTTCATTTCTAATACCACATTTCCCCCCCATAAAATAAAATACAATGTATAAAGAAATAAAATCGGTTAACGACACAGTTAAAACCTTAAGGAAAAGAGTAAAGTAGATACATCATTTTTTTGGTCTTTATCAATTAAGGACAAATATAGATGTAAATATACTATGATGTTGGTTTTCTCACATGTTTTTGGCAAATAACAAGAGACACAAAAAAACTGGATTAAAACTGGTAAAAATGTATTTTTAATTTTCATGGATCTGGAGCCTTCAAGGGATCAGATGCTGATGTCACTGTACCTTGCTTGGATCCGGAGGCAGCTGGGCCTCCACGGGGAAGGGGCTCCCGGGGACGGGGTGTCCGTCGTAAGACACGTTGACGGCGTACAGCCCCTCCTCTGTGGGGGTGTAGCGGACCAGGCGGACGTCTGCCCTGCTGGGCTGAGGCTCCACTTTGCAGGGCACCGCGCGCTGACTGGGACTCAGCTACCGACACACAAGAACCAGTGAAGTCTGGTGAATTCCTCTACTTTTTTAACGATCAACAAGGAAAGAAGAAATGGAAGGAGCACGTCCGCCACTCACCACCGCCACCTCCAGTCGACCTTGACCTCCCGCACCTTTGGTGTCAACCATGAACTGCTGTTCCTGATTGACCTCCACTCCTGAAATTGACATTCATCGAATGAACAATAATGTACAAATGGGACCGTCCTGCAGACAACATGTGACAATACAATGACTCTTGAACTCCTGAATGTCCTGACGCGATCCTGCGGATCTTTCCTGGAGGTTCACGTCCGAAAAAAAAGTATTTGCCGTAACAAAATTTCATGTCAGCTCTGGAGTAACGTTTCCTCAAACAAAGACAGAGACGGAATCATTTCTTACGTCCTTCCAGGTTGTCCACCGTGACCTTGTCGAGGTCCAGCGGGGCCGCGACCCCGACCGTGAACGGGCTCTTGGCGATGGGATCTCCTCCGAACGTCACCGAGATCGTCGTGTCGCCCTGTGGACGCGCGTCGACAGTTAGCGTTTTGCGCGTGCTCGGTCACACTTGGCTGTTGTCACTGACCACAGACGGGTCGAGATACGTCGTCTGCGCTCAGCGTTCACTTGTTGTGCTACAGTCTTCAAAGCTTTGGAGGATTTTGTCATTTTCAGATCATAATTTTGAGCACACAGACTGTTCTGTTGGACAGGTGTGCACTTGATCTATACACTTTTTTTTACAGCTCACTGTGTAGGCGTGTATTCAGTGTACCAGTGTACCTGCGTGTGTTCGCCGTACCTGCTTGACGGGCGTGTATTTGACCGTCTGCGAGTAGTCGTAGTTGTCGATGACGTCAAAGTCTTCGACGGGCGAGGAGAAGGATACGTCCAGCGGTGCTTTGCCGGCTCCTTTAGTCAACACTGTGAAATGAGTGGGTTTGCCGCTCTCCACGCCTGCACGGGTAGAAGAAGAAGAGGATGAAGAGGAGGAGGAGGAGGAGGAGAGAGATTTAAGGTGCAACAAAGTCAGATGAGGACGAGAGCTGATTCATTGTGTGTGTGCGTGTGTGTGTGTGTCTCACCAGTGCGAGCCAGTCCAGGACCCTCGGCTTTCACCTTCGATGCGTCGTGCGAAGGAGCAACTTTGACTTGGAAGGGGCTCTGAGGGACTTCCTGCGTGAAAACGTACACGCTGAAATTCACCAGAACAAACCCCTGGACAGGATTTTTGTTAACTTTCAGCTGTGTGTGTGTGTGTGTGCGTGTGTTTGCGCGTGTTCATACTTTGTCAGTGAACAAGACTTTAACGGTGAGCTTCCCGGCAGCGGGGGGGATGTATTTCACGGTGAACGTGTCGTTGGCGTTGGGGATGATGTCAAAGTCCACGTCCTCCTCGTTGTCACCGACCATGTTGGCATCGCACTTGATGCCCACGCTGACGTCGCCTGAAACAACACACGCGCGCACACACACACACACACAGATGTTGTACAACCATGTCTTTAAAAGAACACACCATATTTCTTAGCTGTCCAGTGAGGCAGCAAACTCTCTGATAAACTGAACCCGTGTTGGTTTCGGTGTGAGAACACAAGGGGGTGCTGGAAGTTTCCATTCGTCTGATTTACGGTATTCCTGTCGGCTGCACTTTGGCCCCGGGATGCCAACACTGACATGAGCTCTAGTGTGAACAACAAGCCGACCGCTTCAGCACAAACTGCGCTCGCCGCAGCCGAGCCGAGCCATCAATCACAGCAGAGGAATTCAGAGTATGAGAGCAACGCCACAGGAAACCGTGTCAGACAACAGAACCAGGTCAGATTCTCAGTGGGAGGGGAAACAACTGTCAGTTAATCATCTCTCTCTCTCTCCCTCTCTCTTTGGCCTTCGCCTGCTCCCCCACAGCTCGTTGGGCCCAGGAGAGGAAATCAACACAATGTCGTTTGACAAGTGACAAGTTTGTTCATACAGTGCTTCATTATAACCAATGGCCTGCTGTGGACGAGCGTAGAAGAAGTATTACAAGTTCTGGCAGAGGGACCTGAGACCAGAAGGACCACAACGTGATGCGGAAGAACCAGATTGAGACAAAATAACCAGAACGTGACACAAAATATCCACAAAGACACGATAAAGTACTAGAAAGACAAAACAAAAGCGGTAGGGGGCTACTACAGGTCTATGCCCAGGGGCCCCTGGTCTTATACTCCGTCCGAGACACATTTATGCGAGTTTGATCAGAAAGTGGAAAGGTGGTTTATTCTACAGCATTAATTTGAGAAGTTTCAATAGATGTTGATGGATTTGGGGCTTCATATCAATCCTACATACGTTTTTTTTGTACCGTCAGAAACATGAGGCATACAGTAGATGGATGTGTGAATCAGTCCAGTAGTTGTTATGCCAGTGGTTCGTTCGATGAACCGACAGCTTGACACCACTACAAAAAATAAAACACTGATCCCCAGGTAATGTTTACTTAGAATGGAGAGAGGTCAGAGGAGAAATGATGTGATGCTGAATCTCAATTTCCTACATCTTGTGAAACAACCCGGTAGTAGTGTGGTGGAGATGGAATGCAGGTAGATGATGGAATGTGTGTCTGTGTGTTCCTCTGCTCAGGAAAGTCAAAATAATGAATTTCCTGTCAGGATGTTTCGGTCTTGAGATCATCGCCAGAACCTACCAGGAAAGAGTGTGTGTGTGTGTGTGTGTGTGTGTGTGTGTGTGTGTGTGTGGTAATCATTCCCAGACAATATAAAATGGTGAATGTTATCGTGTTGTTCTGAAACAGATGGAAAATGCAATCACACCAAATAAAACAGTCTGTGAGGATTTCCTGTCTTAATTATCACCCTGTGTGCTCTGTGTGTGTGTGTGTGTGCTCTGTGTGTGTGTGTGTGTGTGTGTGTGTGTGCGTGTGTGTGTGTGTGTGTGTGTGTGCTCTGTGTGTGTGTGTGTGTGTGTGTGTGTGTGTGTGTGTGTGTGTGTGTGTGTGTGTGTGTGTGTGTGTGTGTGTGTGTGTGTGTGTGTGTGTGTGTGTGTGTGTGTGTGTGTGTGTGTGTGTGTGTGTTACCATCTCCAGCTCCTGAACAGTCCACGGTAAAGTGTGTGGGCTCGTTGGCCTTCAGTCCGGTTCTCTCCACTCCAGGACCGGACACCTTCACCATGTTGGGGTGGCTTCCTTTACCCACATTCACCTACAAGCACCAACAAGAAAATTATTATTATTCATTTGAATATTTCAGGTTATGTGAGGATGTTTCTCCACTAACATGTTCAAATCAACAAAACAGCTAATCAGTTTCTGGTATTTCTATGATTAAAATGAATGAAACAGTATCTGGAGTCCCACAAGGCTCCATCCTGGATCCACTTGTTTTCAGTATTTCACATTTTTAAATGTGTTATGTTGTATATCTAATGTCTTAATTTCACTAAACCTTTGTACAGAAGTGACAAGTTTGTAGTGTAAGGAAGTAGTAATAGTAGTGACATGTGAGATTACGATTAACATCTATTCACTCATTTCTATAAACTGAAGACAAATTCTGAATTTAGAAGAAGATAAGAGCTGCATGCAGATTTTCAAAATTGTATCTACTTAAGAATTTTCCTTCTTGCAGAGCTGTGTCTATTTTTAACATTAAGGCTAAAATTATATGATCTAGGGCAAAACCCAGTTGATCCTATGAAGGGAAATATAACCTTAAATATGTGAAATACATTATTATAAACTAATCATTTCAAAAAACAAACTTAAATGTAAATCAGTAAAGAAAATGAACCAACACACAAAGCAACACACTTAAATGAAATGTGAGAATTTATTTTGAAACCAATCTAACTTCCATTAAGTGTAATTAAAATGCCTTGGGATTTTAGAACATCTGGTGAATGAGGTGAGTTTCAACATGTTAGTTACAAACAAATTCACGGTTGTTAAGACAAAAATATATCCATTAAAAAAAAAACATGCATGCAAAAAGGATCATTCACTAAATTATCCCTGGGGAACAAATCCAGGATTAACAATGATTAGCTATTGATTTGGTGTAACCCAGTGATATTAACATTTTAAACACATCAAAGGTCATAATACATAAAAACTAGAAGCCAGTGTGGAGAGTGCATAATATTTCAAAGTTGTGAAGTTTAAAAGCCGCATCCTCAGCAATTAAAGTTTCTTTATCAGCTGTCTTGAAGGTAAAACAAAAAAACAAAGACGAAAAAAACAAAACGCTTCACTCCGACCAAGAGTGACTACTTGTGGGGCTTAAAGGGACAGTTCAGGGATTTTGAAGTGGGGCTGCATGAGTTACTTATGCATAGTTAATATGTCACCTTATGGAGATGGCGATCGGCGATGTCATTTAATGGAGTTTTGGAGGAGAAGTGGAAGTAGCGTAAGTCTCAGTCCCACTGTTGCAGAGGGGGCCGACGAAAAACGGCCTTTTCACCACATTTTCAAATGCTTAAAATATCCGTCCAATTGTACGCTGAAGGACGTATTTCTTTCACTGCTTAAGCTTTTCCGCCAGACAGACGTTTAAGTTTGCACTTTTTTGCCGACTCGCGCCGGCAGAGTATCACTACGCAAATCAGCTGTTGGACTCAAAGCTACCGCGGCGAGTTGGCGCAGTGACACGTGGCCGAAGTTCGCTTGGAAAAAAAAAAAGCAAACTTAAACGGATGTCTGGCGGAAAAGTGAAGCAGTGAAAAAGATACGTCCTTCAGCGTACAATTGAAGGGAATTTTTTTTTTAGGTGAGCATATATAATGGGGGACTCAGACTTACGCTACTTCCACTTCTCCTCTGAACTCGACATCGCTGATCACCATCTCCATAAGGAGACATTAACTATGCATAAGTAAAAATACCACCCCACTTCAAAATCACTGAACTATCAAGCTAAAATATCAGTTTGTTGTAAAGACGCTTTTATTCCACTACTGACTTGAGAACATGACTCTCGTGAGCAACACATCACATTCCAGCGGAGCGGATCAACACCGCGGAAGAACTCACGCACGACAGATTTACGTTTCGTCGGTGAGTCAATCTAGCAACTAAGATATGATAAACTTTGGGAAACTTTTGAAAGCGACGTCAAATTAAGACGACTGCAGACGACACAACTGACCGGCGAGAGGAGGTCGGTCGGTCGGTCCTGGATTGGCTCTTGATTGTCTGTAGTCGTCGCCGATTCGTCCAGACGTCGAGTCGGAGGCGGCGACGCATCGAAGATTCCACACGTGTACCGATTGACGAACGGCAGTTTGGATTGTGGTTTTGGGGCTTTCGTCGGCAAGTTCCAAAATTTGGAAAACAAATCGTGTGAAGAAGACACAAGGTATCTGACATCGTACAACTCACTTCTGTTCCTAAATGGCGAATCGAAATGGTTTACGTTGATTACAATCAATGTTTTCGGGGGTTTTTTTCCTAAGGAAGAGATGATTTTTCTTTTAACCAAATCCAATAGGTGTTGACTTTACAATCCTTGCACAGCATTTGCATTACAGCAGAGGGGATTAGTGACAGTTACAGTCGAGTCGGGCTGGATCTGTTTTTCCGACACGCCGGCGCCCTCACCCTCCGAATGGTTTCAATTGAACGCGGCCACGGCTGCGGCCGTGTGCTGGCAGCAGCTGGGTGTGACTGTTTGACTTTACTATCCATCGTCGGTGGCAACGTGAAAGCTGGAGAAAGGTGCAGTCGGTGTCGGCCGGGCGGCTCACAACAGGCCCGATGAATCACCACGGTGACTGACGTCAGCTCTAAATCAAACCTCTCCAGACGAGTGCAAACATGGAGCCGGACGAGTTGAAATGACCGCGCGGACCAGCACCAATGTGGTCTTCAGCCGTAAGAGGAAACACTAGCACACGCTTTATGTAACGGTGAGTTCTTTTTTGGGGGGGATTGATAAAAAACAAACAGTATACATGTGCAAATATTACGAAGCTGCTGCCAGATCCAAAGATCCGTAAGCACGGCAAATCTTCTCCGTCAATTGCCCAACGATTGCACAATCACATTTCAATCAAAGCGTTCTTATTCCCCCGAGAGCTTTTGGACTCTGCGCCTCTGTCGCCGTAAAACAAAGACCTGTTTTTGTCGAACCGCAGAAGCCTGTTGGCAATCGTCGTACATTCCGATGGCAAGTCTCACGGGCAGTTTTTCTCATGAGGCTCATTTGCCCTGCGGTGGTGAAACTTTGAAATGCCTCGCAACAATAACGAAGGGAAGACAGCTGATAAAGGTGGAAACATGAGAGCAATAACTACAAGGCAAAATGAATCTTTCATACATACAGTGCAGGGAAGAATAGTTAGTGCGCGTCTCATCTGTTGGATGAAAACCTTCTCACTCCGGCCTCTTTTTGTTGTTGTTGTTTTGTTGGTTTATTTTACACTTTGTTGGCGGTTTTGTCGCGAGCTGACTTGTGTTAAATAAAAGCTTGTCACACGCGTGTCACGCTCAGAATCGTGCCCGACATGGAGGTTGACAGTTCCTCCGCGCCGAGTGAAAAGGTTTTCATTTCACAGCAGCAACACAAACAACTCCACAAAAAGCCTCACTTCTCTGAACCTCCTCCACGTGTTCCCCACGCGCAAACACATAAAACATTTACTCATGTCGATTTTGCTTTCCAGATGATTTTGGGGTCAAATTGTTTTCTCGTGAAATCAGGACAAGATGTTGATGAAACGTTTGCGCCTGAAATGTTTCAAACAAACAAACAAAAATAACAATAACTGTGTTATTTTGAGCAGATTTCTACAGTTAAAGTATGTTTCCGTTTTTGCCACATATGTGTCGTCAAAATAAATGGGTGATTATGTTCATAAATCTGTTAGTATTTTTTTCCATCCGTGGTGTTTTCGGTTTCTAAAGCTGACATTTACTTGTTGTCACAATAGTTTCAGATGTTGTCTACATTGTTTTGTCTTTTTTTAAACTGGGCCTCGATCGTCCTGTTAACTCTCTTTAGCATAATTATCGTCTTGGACAAAACACAGTGTATTGATTATTTTCTTCTGTAGCCATAACTTAATAATTATCACGTCGCATCGTTCAGTGACGAGTCACATTATCTCATTTAGTCGTATTAGATGAATAAATTAGGCTTCGGGACGTTTTCTTTTTTTAACCAAGTTGTTCAAGAAAACTAAGGTGTGGCAGTTTTAGTCGGCTCCAGCTGTTTGTTTGAGTGTGTGTGAGATATGTACTTGGATGATATCAACTTTTAAAGGACTTGGATCAGGCCCAAAAAACAACTATATATTATTTAAAAATATTATTAATATTGAGAATATAGTTTCAGTGGAATTACTGAGGCCCATCTTTAACCACGTGTCCCCTCTTAAGGTTCTTGCCAAATGTGGATATGATTCAATTTTCTTAAATTACAAAAAAACTCGTCGCTTGGATCAGAAAGGTTCAGTTCAGTGAACTTAAAAAAAAAATAAAAAACACAATGACAGTGCATGGACAGAGGTTACAGTACAGACAGGAGTTAGTGCACACGGTGATTAAATCATAGTGAAGTCGACGAAACATCTTGCAGTTAAAAAAAATCAAATTTAACAACTCTTATGATTAGTAAGTGTTTAAGTGAGGTTGCAAAAGACAAACCAGTGCAAACACAGATTACAGTGTTAATGAGTAATGTGTAAATCACTACACAAAAAGGTTTAAATGAATAAAAAAAATGGAATCAAATGAAACATAAGTTGCATTTTTGATCATATTGTGGCAGTCATTTTTTCCGTTCAGTCCGCAACTAAATATTTTTTCGATGGTGTTAATGATACGTTGCCATCGACAAAGAAAACATGACACTCCCTCTGTGATGTCACGCCGGACAAATCACACATCTGATTGTCAAGTAATGAAAAGTTATAGGAAAATGCTTGCTGCTCCATCAGCCAGTAACTGTTTGAAATGGTTTGGCAAGTGCATTTTAAATTCTCTTTTTTTTCTTTTTTATAAATGGAGAGGAGAAGAGAAGTCCTCGATCTCATGCGTGTACGTAAAGTACAGATGTGGCATCGAAAACAAAACTGTAAATGTAAAAAATTCGGGGGGGGGGGGGTGTGTTAGAGGAAAGTCTGTATATACTATACTGTACATACTGTAATGAGGTGGCAGATACACGGTGCCGCGCAGGACTAATGGTGAAGTCACGTACAGTACCGAGGTCAAACCCCTCTTCTCTCCACCCACGACTCCTCCCTGCGTCTCCACTGACGCCATCGAAATACCTCAGACCTCATAGTGACGTCATGGCACCAAGAGTTATTTAACAAGTTCTTGACTCTGCCTAAAATCACACATTTATGTTTTGTTTTTTTTTAATAAATGAAATGCTGTTTAAAGAGTATTAGTATAAAGCTAAACTACCCACGTCCTGATTCTGGCTCTGGACTTAATGCACAGACATTCAAACTGAAAAAAAAATATGTATTTTCCAAACTATTCCTATAAGTTTATGGAGTCAGCTCAGTAGTTCGGAGCAAAAGCAAAGTGATTAAATTTGAGATGTTTCCGTCGTCTTTAGTGTTTTCTCGTGAGTAATAAGACTCCCTTTGTTCTAGACTCACTTTGGTTCCTTATTCCATATTTTTGATTAAATCATTATTAAAACATCACTCAAAACATTTTAAGGTCTTTTTCTCACCAGCACAGATTTCACAAACCGTTTCCTTCGCTTTTTCAAATTTGATCAATTCACTCGTGTGATTATTTTTTCTCTCTCCGTGCAACTGAACTAAAAGTTGTACCTCTTCTCCGTATATGTAGTGATGATGATCAGAGGCTTCTTAGATTTGCTGCGCGCGTCGGCAGCTTTTGGCTTCGCCATCTTAACACTCCGCTCGGAAACATTCGCCTCCGACTGGACAACGACTCGGGCGCTTTTGGTTTTGGGTAAAGGTTCCCTTTCAACAACCGTGGCACATTTGGCCTCAAACAGATCTCCCGATCTGGGCCGGACATCGCGTCCTGTTGTGACCGGGTGCTGTGATTGGCTGCTTACCCTGAAGGGGCTGTTGGGGACGCCCACTCCTCCCCAGGCGACGGCCACGGTGTGTTTGAGAGGGCGGGCGGGCGTGTAGGAGCAGGAGTACAGCCCTTCGCCTTTACTCCGCACCTTCACCTCCACAGGAAGTCCCTCTGCATCCTGACAGACGGTGAAGGAGGAGATTAAATCATTCCCTTGTTTGAGTCATTATTTTTTCTCATCGATTTTGCTGCTTTTCTCTGCGTTTGATTGAAAAACTGCAGATATTCCCTCGCGGGTGGATTTCTTTTGTCTTACCTGAGCCGTGATCTTCAGCGGCCCTTTCCCAGCATCCTTAGCGTTGACGGTGAACTCCGCAGGCTGGTTGACCAGGCAGCCGCTCGCCTCCAGCCCCGGCCCGGAAGCCTGGACCTACAAAACGAAAAGCCAGCAGTAATTATTTTGAATCTCTCGACCTGAAACTTATAAACCATCTTGAGTCTCAAGTCGAAAACAGAACCGCAGGCCTGGACCCAGGTCCGGTCCCGAGGGGCCGGCCCCTCACCTTATCCGGGTGACCGGTGCCGCTGTCAGGGACGATGTAGGCCATGAAGGGGCTGTGCTCGATGTCCTCCTCGTCACACGTCACGTGGACGGCGTATTCGCCGGCCTCCGTCGGCCAGTAGCGCACGTCGCACGACCCGTCGTTCTGGTCCTCGCACTCGATCTTGGCCTGGGACGGTCCCTCGATGGCAAAACCTGAACAGGGAGCAGGTCACATTTGATCAGGATGCAAATGTAGGGTTGAGAGGTTTGACAGCAAGTGTTTGCCAGGTTTTGCTGGTTTGATCATATTCAAACAAACTGATGGTAACAACACAGATTTCTATTACACGCATCGTCGTGACTACCGTCATTTGTTGGGCTTGCAAAATTGCATCCAATTGTGTTAACCTAGGATTTCAATTTCAAACAAGAAGAATTTCAGACATGTAATGAATGACGTGATCGTATCGTGAATCCGTGTGTCCGTGAAACTTGAACTGATAAAAGAAACAAGTCTGAAACTCATTCAGCTACAGGAAACGGGCCTCACCCAGCACTCCGACATCAGTGCCGATGGACTCCACTATGAAGGTGGCCGGTTTACCCACAATGCCTCCCTCCAGGCCGGGGCCCCAGGCCCTGATCTGCTGAGGCCCCGCCTCCTTGCCCACTGCCACTTCAAATGGACTGAAACGAAGAAGAAGAAGAAAAGGGGAGAGAGAGCAGAACTGTCAGAATGAGTAAAATAACACAACCACAAGTGGAAGGTCAGTATGTAACTGTCTGTGTGAGTCGTGCGTGTGCGTGAAAGGGGACTATGGGAAGACACACACACACACACACACCTCAGCTGAACTATAATCCAGTCTTCAGCAGTTATTGCCAGTTGTGTGCATGATGTGTATATGCATCAGTGTGTGTGTGTGTGTGTGTGTGTGTGTGTGTGTGTGTGTGTGTGTGTGTGTGTGTGTGTGTGCGTCTGCTCAGATTGAAACAAGCTTCACTCCTAATAAAACCGTCCGCTGTGATTTACCGTCTTCATTATCGCACATGTTTGTTCGCTTCTCTTCGCTCGTTGACATGAAGCATTCCACAGCGCCGAACCCCAAAACCACAACTCTCGCAGCCACTGCACACGCCGGCCCCGACCTGAGGCCCTGTGCAGTGGTGAGGAAATGTCCTCACTCTCTAACAAAGGTATAAACTCAAACCGGTCCTCACAAAGGTAGACATACAGAGAGAGCTTCGGTAGGTTAGGGTGCGCGTCCTTTCACCCAGAATGTTCCGCCCGAGGCTCGTGCTTCCTACCTGCTTCTTTACTGTACGACGTCGGCAAAAATATAGGAAAAATTCCTTTACGGTGAATTGTGCCTTGGTTTGCTTTCACTTCCCAGAAAACTGCTTTCTAAAAATACTCCTCCTCCCTCAAGCAATAATACTTACTTCTACGATCAACAATACATTACGTTTATTAGTATTATTCATATGATTTAAAGTCTTTTATTTTGTATTTACAGAAATACAACATAACAAGATTCTTCATGAGGACCACCCACCTCTAGTTATTAAAGCATCAGAGAGAGTCTGGATCAGCTGTCACTTATTTGTGTCATTGCGTTCACGTTGTTTTGCTCGTGTCTGATCCGGTTTCTCCCTCGACTATAACCAGCTGCTGTTTTCACACGTGTCGAACATCACTTAAGGACGTTGACGTTGATTTTCAAAAAGGCCCGAACAGACGCGAACTCGCGCGGGAACGTTCCCGGATCACTCGGACGAGAGGCGGCGCCTGCAGGTCGAGCGGGAGAAAAGTTTGCGCACATTTACGCGCTCACGTAAAGCACAGCCACTCCGGAGAAGTTCAGGAAGAAGAGAGTGACCGAACCATATATAGACACGAACGACGTTGTTCTGTGAAATGTTTGTTCCATTAGCTATCCACAGGAATTTTCCTTTACGTGTACAACTTGTGGATAGTTTGACCAAGTGGGGCTTCTCATTTGTATGCACACATAAAAAGTTATTACCTCACTAGATAATTTGTCTCACTGCGAAAATTGCCGTAGTTGGCCTTTAATTCCCATGTGACTCGCGCTCTGTAATCTGTGGGAAACTCCCTGCAGCGACACGGTTACTGACGTCTGCACAACAAAACACACTGAACCTCCTCCGCAGAGAAGTGACAGAAAACACAGGGCCCAGACCAAAGCTCCCCAATCCCCTGAGGATCCACCCATTCAGATCGGATGAGGTAATGTGCTGAGGTTACGCATTAACACACACACACAGTTTACAGCTCACCTCTTCGGGATGTGCTGACCGCCCCAGGTGATGGAGACGGTGTGTTTGCCAGGACTATTAGGATAATACTCATAGGAGAACACACCGTCCTGACTGGAGATCTGCTTCACCGGCTCCTCGATGCCTTCTGATAAAAAACACACACACACACACACACACACACACACACACACACACACACACACACACACACACACACACACACACACACACACACACACACACACACACACACACACACACACACACACACACACACACACACACACACACACACACAGTAATCAGAAGTTGGATCTCATTTAAAAAGAACGTTCTGACATTAGACACGAATCCAGAAGATCATGAGACGGACGGGATGTTCCATTGATCACCTTCTTAGGGTGTTTTGTATGAATAAGAAGAAACAAAATGTATTAAGAGAAACCTCGTAAAATGCAGAAAACGACAGTACAGAAAACCATCTCTTGTAGAAGAGACGAGAGAAGGATATATGATTTTATATTATATAGGGAAAATAAATCAAATCATCCAGCCGAAGTATCTTGCAGTCAAAGTGACTGTCGCCTTGGTAACCAGGCAGGGGCTTACAGATGACGGCTACCGGCTGGTAAACCATTACCAGGTGTAAATGCAAAGGGACAAATGATCCATTTTTATAGATATTTCATAACGAGAATCCCAGTGGATACCAGGTGTCAATTGATAAATGTAATTACAGCGATAATAATAGAGATAAGATAAGACAAGCTGAGTGAAGATGAGATACATTTTGTAAGCCAGGTTAAGCTAAAATGAGATAAGATATGGTGAGAGAAGCTAAAATTAGCTAAACTATGCTAAGTGAAGATGAGGTAAAAAATGTAAGCTAAGCTAGGCTAAGCGAAGATAAGGTAAGATAAATAATGTAAGCTAAGCTAAAATAGGATAAGATACGGTTAGATAAGCTAAAATAAGCTAAGCTAAGCGAAGATGGGCTAGGATAAGATAAATAAAGTAAGTTAAGCTAAAATAAGATAAAATAAGCTAAAATAAGCCAAGTGCAAATAAAATAAGCTAAGCTAAGCAAAGATAAGATAAGATAAACTGAGCCAAGCAAAAATTAAATATGCTAAGATAAGCTAAGCTAAGCTAACACAAGACAAAATGATAAACCCGTTTCAGTGAGGTAAGATAAAAGATATGATTTTTTTTTAAAGGACTAAAACGTTAAAAATACTAATAACACAAAAGCAAACCCTCAAATGAGACCAGAACAGATCTTATAGAAAGGTGAATAAATGTGACTGGGGGGGAAAGTTATGAGTGAGATCTTAAATGAATGTCTAAATCAACCTGAACTTACTCGGCCCTTTGACCAGCGCCTTCAGGTCTCCGCTGCCGGCGCTCCTGGTGTCCACCTTGAAGTCACCGACCTGTTTCACCCTCAGCCCCGACGGCTGGAGGCCGCGGCCCGTCGCCCTGCACGCGCCCGGCATGCAGGCTGGACGCGCCGCAGAGGAGAAGAGACAACGACATGGAGGCGTGACAATGAGACCTTTGTTTTATTCTGACGATCGCGATCACCAACTCCATTTTGAAAATATGCATGTGCTCACCGGGCCCCACGTCCACGCTGAAGGGGCTCTTGGGGACCCCCACGCCTCCGAAGGTGACGATGACCGCGTGCGGCCCGGCCTGGATGGGACGGTAGGTGCAGCGGTACACGCCGTCGCCCTTATCCTCCATCATCGCCTCCACAGTGTTCTGGCGGCCCTGCGGGTCTCGGATCATGGCCGTCACGTCTCCCTTGCCGGCTCCTAAGCGGGAAGAGGAAACCTCGGCAATCAGTGATGGACGGGTCAAGCTTTAATTTTTGAAATGGTGAACTCTGTGACAAATTTGTTTTTGCCGTTAAGTGATTGGTAGAGTAACATCTCCCAGTGTCCGATACATGGCTCCTCGCGCCGTGTGGCCCGCTTCTCGACTGACAGCGCTTTCATACCATGTCGGAGTAATCTGGGAAATGATTCTCCGACAACTGGGCAAAAATGTAGGTACACGAGTTGCGGAGCTGCTGACGTCGTACACAGAGACGTGGCGAGTAAAAAGATGGATAAAAACCTTTGATGAATGGTACAAAGTAACGTATTTGTGTATCATTTTTCTGATTACATTACATTTTTAGTTACATCCAGTTGCAATGGTTCCACGTAGAAAAAAAGATTTATTATAATTTATATACCCTGTCATATCTGATCCTTTTTCTTTGCGTTATTTAGGGTTATTTAGCGAATATGAGAAAGAGATGTCAACGTGCTGTTTACACGCTTTTTACAGCGTCTTACAGCGTCCATGTTGTTTCCATATCCCGACTCCAAAGCACATGAACGACTTCACAACTCGGGGGGAAAATCCAATCTTCCAAGGAGCATGGGAATGCAAAAATAATTATTCAGGTTTTTCCTTTAATTTCTCACCCATCTGTACCTTTGGTGTGTGTGTGTTTGTGTGTGTGTGTGTGTGTCACATCACGTGACCCTCAGAGGTCGTCGTCAGGGCCTCCGTGATTTCTCTGACCTGCGGTGTAGATGTCAAAGTAGGTGGGCTTGTTCGCCACGTTGCCCACGGGTTCGATCCCCAGGCCTTTGAGCGTGACCTTGGAGGCGTCGCCCAGCGCTTTGTCCACGCCCACCTCAAACGGACTCTTAGGGATCTGCTGGCCTGCAAACAACACCGTCACCTAGGAGACAAAGTCAGTCGCCCAGAGTCACTCACACAGGCAGAAAACAATGATAGGAATAAACGCATACGTGTCTTTTTGCTTCCGGTAATCAAACAATAATCCTAAAGCTTCACTTCTACCGAACCTCTGGAAACTACATCAACAACATCAACTCTGTGAATGTAAACACAGGGATGAAATGAAGTTTTTATTAAAATTTAAAACCTACTTAATGGATTTGAAATGTGCGATGAAAACTTTTGTGATAAAACAAACGTACAGTATATATTGTAAATTATATACAGTAAGACATAAGTTTACCTTGTGATCTCCCGTGACTTGAGGAACGTAGGTGACGCTGAACGTCTTCTTGCCCTCGTTCAGCTCCGCCTTCAGCTGATCAACAAACCACACAGGCAGATGTTTGAGATTCGTCGCATGTGATTTATTAAGAAGATCAAATAATACAATACTGTACGGTGCAACACTGTATTCTCTGACGAGGTCAGAGGCGGAAGAGGAAGTGTACTGTACCTCCTCCCTGGTGCCGTCTGGATGATCCAGGTAGACGCTGACTTGACCCTGACCTGCGCTGAACGTGTCCACTGTGAACACGGCAGGACGCAGCACCCGGTTGCCCGTCGGTTCGATACCTGCAGGGAGAGAACATGACAATAAACAAGCCCATTATTATAAACAATATTATCAAAGATCAATAAATTTGAAAACTTTAAACCAAGAAAAGTTAACTGAATACAGACGTTATCAAACAAAACAACACATCGGGCTCCTAAAAATTATTACAAACATTTTTCTGTCACATTCACACCTCATCACAATTTCCTTCTTTCCTTCACTTGTAGAACTTTTAAAAACTTTCCTCTGTGACATGTTTTATTTTCTCATCATGACGAGAGAAATGTCAGAATTTCTTGTCCTAAATCACGTCTTCGTGATTTCATATGGGACATTTTTTTTCCTACTGTTTATGAATTTCCTGACTTATTATTTCACACTTTATTAAATAGAATCAGTAACTTCTACAGCCATACATGTTGTTTGTACTTTTAACATGTAACATTTATGCATGTTTTATTTACTGCACGTCATTCGGCAACATGTTTTTGATCAAACCGTAAAGAGACGACAGACAAAACAACTAACAGGCAGCTTCTGTGACATCTCGTTTTGTTTCATTTTGTTTCATTTGACATTTTTTCTGTTTTCAGGATTTGCTGCTGTTATTCGAACAAAAACATGCATTATATAAAGACAACCCCCTTGGATTCTGGGAAATTGATATGGACATATTTCACTAGATTATCTGAATATTTTATAGACAAAATGAAAATGAATTGAAATGAAAGTGTCTGGAGCCACGTGTGAGTTATTGATCTGTGAGTTTCAAGGTTCATCAGACACAAAAACGCTGAACAGTTTAATATCACGAGACGGGATGTTACAAACAACAGGATCACACTGTGTGTGTGTGTGTGTGTGTGTGTGTGTGTGTATGTTTGTGTGTGTGTGTGTGTGGTGTCCTGTCGTCTATATATGGAATCATTTCCAGATATTTCCTCCTCATCGTTACAGTCCAAGTTGAAGGACGACCTCACTAATCTATGTGTGTGTGTATTGTGTGTGTGTGTGTGTGTGTGTGTGTGTGTGTGTGTGTGTGTGTGTGTGTGTGTGTGTGTATAAGGAGTAGGGGCCATTGTTCACACTAACAGCTGCTCATTTCCTCACATTGTCAGAGTCAGACCAGTGTTTCCAGTGAACACATTTGCCAGCACACAGTGGGAAACACTGGAACAGATGATTTCATCATTTCACTTGCGCGCGTGTGTGTGTACCTGGTCCATATGCGCGGGCCTTCTTGGGGTTTAGTTTGGGTTTGAGCGGAGCTCCAGGCTTCAGTTTGGCTTTGGGGAACTGCGACAGGTAGGTCATCACCGACTGTTCGTCCGCCTTGGGGTCAATGATCTCCTCTGGGGCGATCACCTACACACACACATACACACACACGCACGCACACACACACAGAGTTAAGGTTTGTTGTAAAAAAATCCAGCCCGTATGAACGAGGCTTTTCCTGCAGGTTTCATGATGTGAGGACAAAACACAGAGTCAGAGATTTGTTTGCCAAAACGGTTTCTTCCGAGGAAATTGAGGCGTGTTGTGCAACATGCAGCTTATGCCGCCTCAAGCATGTACAGTGATTCTACTCCGCAGTCCAAATTTGTTTTTTTTTTCATTTTTCAAAACTTTATCAGATGTTCACTGATGTTGGGAAATAAATCCTGGCTCGAAAGTCGGCGACCCGGGGTCGAGGTCGGAGTTTTGTGCAGTCCAGTCGACGTTCCTCACGCCAGACTGGAGAAAAAAACATTTACTTTATGGATCTGGCTGGATCTTTGCGTACGG
>NC_061520.1:2815000-2827500 GCF_022379125.1 Scophthalmus maximus
CCCAAACACCACAGTCGCCTCCTCTCTCATTCAGACATTCATCCGTCAACAGATCCATTCACGCCGGGTCCTTCATTGTTTGTCCGGATAAGTGGCATTCAAGGCCTCTTCAGGCTCCGGCAGCCGGCGTTTTCCTGCCGATACCTGCTGATTTGTTGCCCCGTCGCCATGGGGACACAACAACATCCAGACACAACGAGGACGCCAATGGAGACGGGGACGGGGGGGGGTGTTCGGTTCGTACGGGGAGAAAGGGAGGGAGAGACAAAGAATGAGAGAATGTGTATAGAAGGAGAAACAGAAAGTGAGCGAGCGAGATAACGTAAGTCTAAGTGTGTGTGTGTGTGTGTGTGTGTGTGTGTGTGTGTGTGTGTGTGTGTGTGTGTGTGAGAGAGTAAAGGTGAATGAGGGAGGGACAACATGCCTTCCTTATCAGCGCGGCGCACCTTCCCTGGTACAGGAAGTGAGATAATGAGCCCCAGCAGCGGGCGGCGGCACCGACCTGCCGCGTGGTCGCAGTGAAACTGTTCACCTACTGACTGACACACGACGGTGGGTCGTGACCTCACGGCGACGACCAACGGACGAGTTCAGTGGCAGATTAGGTCACGGAAGGCGAGACCGAAGCAGCTGCACTGTTTTTTCGTTTCGTGTTTTTTTGTCACAAGAGCGCGGACCTCGGCCGAGGCTGAGCGATCTCCCACCGACGTGCCGCTTCACCCAAAACTCACACGTCCCATCCCCGTCTGACCCACACATTCTTCACATGTCAGGCATTCGTGAAGATATGACTCAAAGGGGGAACGTTTTTAAGATACAGATATTTGAGATATTGTAAGTTTGTTCCCATCTAATTGTGCAGACTCCTGCGGCTCCAGTCCAGATCCTTGTTACTGTGGCCGAGACCTTTCTTTGAAAACGATAACTGATCTTTAAATATAGATGTTTGAACTGCGTGTGACGTCATTCTCTGACTCATCACATGATATGAAGCAGAATAATTTCCTGATCAATATCAGCTTCAGCTTTGATAATTTGCACAATTATCTCGGAAAATGTGTTTTTCGGGGCCGTATTTTTTTAACCTCGACTTTTAACCTAACTGCTCCGAAAGTGAATCATCTGGAACCCCCCCCCCCCCAGAAACATTTGCACCAGGTCCGGTGAAAATTCCTCAATGTGCTGTTGAGTTATTTCGTACACACACACGAAAAAATATCCTGCTTCCAAATAATCACTGTCACTTGCGTAGAAAGAAAAGAAAAAACCTAAATTGCAGGAAACGTGAAAATGAGCGACCGCGAGAGAAATACATTAGATTCATCTTATACACCAATAAGTTGAATTATTAAAATAAGGTACAGTCTCAGTGATTTAAGTTCATTTAATTCAAAATACATTAAGAAGCATTTTGCTGAAAGCTCCGTCGAACACACACACACACACACACACACACACACACACACACACACACACACACACACACACACACACACACACACACACACACACACACACACACACACACACACACACACACACACACACACACACACACACACACACACACACACACACACGGAGGGTGTACAGGTGAGGTAACTGTAGTTCACAGTTGAATCTCTCTCTCTGTGTTTCCCTCAGTCTCTCGCCCCCAGAGGCTCAAGTGCCTGTCCCACAAGAAACAGCTGTTCCTTCACATTTAGTACAGAACAGTTGAGGCCTGAGGCAGATCATCGCAGTAATGTGTCAGTGTCGAACGCACCGCGGACCACGCCCCCCCCAGAAAAACCCTTACGGACGCCAGATCTTCATCGCAGCTATTAATGTGTTGAATATCAAAATGTAATAAATCATTGTACTGTGAATGAAGCACAAAACGTATAAGGACGGATCTTTTTCAATCAGCTGGCGTTTCGAAGGAATCTTCTTTTGATCCCGACCAGGAATTTTACCTTGAATCTAATCAAGTCGTGTTCATGACTAAGACCAAACCTTCACTATAGAGTCGGATCATAAAAAGGGTTCCGTTATTCAAAATGGAAAACTGAAGACAAGCGGTACCTGCAGTGGTAAACAACAGGATGTGGGGGCTACCGCGTGTGCGTGTGCGTGTGTGTGTGTGTGTGTGACCCATGGTATGGTATACAGACAAATTCCTCACCGGTGAGATCATAACCCCACCCCACAATTCATCACGCACACAAACATACCCCCTCCTATCTGAGGACACACACACACGCGCGCACACACACACGCACGTGTCTCTCGGTTCGAGACATATCACATATCAAATCAGAGTCTTTATTAAGTTCCGTTAGACTTTAATTACAGGAGCCGAGGCGTCGTTTGTCGGCTCCGAGGAAAGAAACTTAGCAGCTAAAATCTGACAAACTGACAAACCAAAGTTCCCCTGCAGCCTCACAACAACTTAGGTTAAATAATTATTATATAAGTCGTCCTATGATGTTTTAAGTTTTAATAAACTCAACATGTTGAGTTGAGTCGACTGTTGATTCACAGAGTTCGTTACGGACGGATCAACTTTCCTTGATCCAGACTCGCTGATTCAAACCTTTATTTTTTTTTCGGAACATGACCGATCACTTTCGAGCGTTAGGAGCCGTCCCCCACAGCATCGAGAGCGCTGCCCTCCCCAAACTGTGGCGCCCATCACGTCAGCGCATGATGCATCGCTGTAGTAACTTTGCCGCCTAATAAGAGTCACATGAGTCGCAGCAGCAGCAGCAGCAGCTCAGAGGAGGCGAATCCCTCTGAGTAAAATAAATCCAGATTACAGACCAAGAGAAGACGGCGCGAGGCTTTTTCGTGTCCTCGGTTCGGTTAATGAGGGCGAGCGAGGAACTGAGACTGTGTCATTCTGCCTCTCTCTCTCTCTCTCTCTCTTTAGTCTGGTCACTGGTTGGACGGGAGAGAGATCAAAGACGAAGGAAAAACTTTGGCTCCCGTGTCTTTCGGAGTCGCGAATGAACCGAGAGAAGAAAAGCTTTGCAGCGAGTGGGGGCCGGAAGTCGTCCAGCGTCACCGCGTTCAGGAGGAGAATCTGTACAGACTTTGCCAAGCGGCGTCCAGGAACAACCAGGGGGACGACGGGGGCCGAGACTCGGACCACAAGGGGTCAGGAGTTGACCGGTGTAGATGAAGGTGCCACCTACTGGCCCCTACTGGTAAAGACGCTCGCTGCCGCCTTCCGCGCGAACCGTGAGAATGAATTCAACCACAGCGGTCCAGACGGGACCCAATGAAAACATCGGTAACCTTGTCCTGGTCAGCGCCGACAGAGTCAGAACGAACCATCGCCAGTTTTCTTCTGCCCACGGGATAGAGCCGCGGCGGGGCCACGTCATGACGTCACGCTACAACGTCTCCGATCAGCGTTGCCAGATCCCGCGAGAGAAACGAGCAACCGGGTCCGTGGAAACAGGCCCGGAAGAAGCTACGCAAAATAGGGGGGGGGGGGGGGGGTCGTGCATGCGCCGCCATCCAACAATGTCTCCCAGCACCACTTGTGTCGGACTTCAGCCGACAACCACCAAGCACGGAGACGGTCTGTGTCGTCCACGGGCCGCTGGAGCTTCGCTTTGGCCTCCATAACGTTAGTTCACCACCGTCTCTCGCAATATTTCTTTCACAAACGGTGGTCACAGCAAAGTGACCAGCGTTGGTCTTTGTTTGTCACCATAATCCCGCACCTGCAACTTTGGTTGGGACCGAAATGAAAAGTCCGAAGGTCCGGACCATACGAGTCAGGAGTGAAACTACGTTAGGTACAGTAAAGACGACGCCGCACATCACCCACACAGCACAGCAAATGTCCAGGGTTAGGAGTCAGGGGTGGGTCGTCCACTAACCAGGGGGCCGGGGACTCAATCCCCAGGGCAAGACACTGAACACTAAACTGCCCCTGATGGCTGAACCACGGCTGGTGGTGGTACCGGGTTGTGCAGTGACAGAAGCGCCGTATGAAAAACGCTCTGGGTGGTCGAGCAGTTTGTTGAGCCCAAGTATATTTCATACAATCAAACAGCCGAGGAAACATAAAAACATGTGAACCACAAGAGAACAGAGCAGCCAGCACAGTGCTGCCCTGTCATTAACACACACACACACACACATCTGGCATTACGTCTGCATGCATAAACAGGACACACACTGACAAACACGCCGCAGCGTTTGGCCTTGCATGACCTCACCCTGCAGGGGACCAGGCTGTGATGTCATCAGGACCGGAACAGCCATGGGGCGAGGAAGAGGAGGAGGAGGAGAGGAGAGAGGAGGATGAGGAGAGGAGAGGAGAGAGGAGGAGAAATGATGGAGATAAGACAGAGCTGAAACAAAGAAGATGACAAGGCAGGGGAAGTGGAGGAGAATACAGTAGATACATGTATGAGGTGAGAAGAAGGGCTAGAAATGATTTTTTTTTTTTTTAAGTTTTATCAAAAGTTTTGGTACCAACACAGAAATATTTCTCTAATATATTTCTCAACAAATCTTAAATGCACCCATAACATAATCTTTGTCAAACGGTGGAACAATTAATCCGTTAGTGTGTAAAACAGAAACATTTGAATGGCAGAGACGCGAGAGTATTTTAACAGAATAACCAGATGAAAAGATTGAAAGAAAAAAAAACAAAACGAAGAAATGGAACCCGGGTGAGTGAGAAGAGTTGGAGATGTTTGTAGCAGAGCCAAGCTGCAGGAGGTTCACCACTGTGACACACACACACACACACACACACACACACACACACACACACACACACACACACACACACACACACACACACACACACACACACACACACACACACACACACACACACACACACACACACACACACACACACACACACACACACACACACACACACACGAACGAACCCCAAACCTCTAAATTTTAACCAACCCTGCACTCGAACCTCCCAACACAAATACACTGTGGTGTCGAGCTCAGCCTGTGTGTGTGTGTGTGTGTGTGTGTGTGTGTGTGTGTGTGTGTGTGTGTGTGTGTGTGTGTGTGTGTGTGTACAGTATAACAGAAAGAGAGAAAGAACAAGGCGACAGAGAGAGAGTGAACTGTCTGTTTCTCAATCATCTTCCCGTCACTCTCATCATTAACCAAATATTTAGTGACTGTACTGAACTCTGCGTCATGTCTGCTGTGTGTGTGTGTGTGTGTGTGTGTGTGTGTGTGTGTGTGTGTGTGTGTGTGTGTGTGTGTGTGTGTGTGTGTGTGTGTGTGTGTGTGTGTGTGTATTTTTTTTTAAGTTACCATTCACCTCCTTCCATTTTATCTGAATGGAATCACAAGTGTCACGAGCAAACACAGACACAGAACGACGAGGCGTCAGAATATTAGTCCTTGGGTGATTTGGGCGAACTGAGCCTTTAGGAGGAAAGTTTGAATCGTTCATTTGTTACAGTTGCCGGTTGTCATAAATCTCCGCAGCTGTTAAGATTACCGACGTTTTTTTTATCGTTTGTTTTGTTGCGAAACTAGCTACAATGATTATTGGATAAATTGTCACTGCTGTGAAAATCAGGAAAAACAACGGTAAAAAAAATTATCGATTATGAATAAATTTTGTGAAATACGACTTCCTGTTATCGATGTTCGTCAAAGTGGATTCTACGTAACATGCACTGAGCTGCTGCGTTTAGACCTGAAACCAACAATGGAGCTTTCTCTCTCTGTGTGTGTGTGTGTGTGTGTGTGTGTGTGTGTGTGTGTGTGTGTGTGTGTGTGTGTGTGTGTGTGTGTGTGTGTGTGTGTGTGTGTGTGTGAGAGTCTTTATCCTTGCCTCTCTCGTGTTACCTTTTCTGCAGCAACACAGAGGCTCTGTGTGTGTGTGTGTGTGTGTGTGTGTGTGTGTGTGTGTGTGTGTGTGTGTGTGTGTGTGTGTGTGTGTGTGTGTGTGTGTGTGCAGTCTTTTACAGTTCAGTCACACCTTAAGCAGCGTCTCTGCACGTCGTAGCTCAGCACGACATCGCTATTGCCGTTTCCTGAGAGTTCGGTTTCAGATTGTGCGACTTTCACGTCCGCCGTCGACGCGCGTCACGACTCCGGAGACGCACGGAAAAGTTTCAAGGCCCCGTTTTAGTTTTGAAAACATTTGGGTCGGAGGAAAAACAGGTGTGGATCTTGCAGCTGCTCTCGTTTGGAGAGAGAAAATGTAACTTTTCTACCAAGATTTCAGTTCAACTCATTTATAATTGGAATAAAACAACAACAACAACAACAACAAGGCTCTTGTGGTTTGAAAGCTGAACTGTTTACATCACATCTATTGATTATTAGTCCTCATGTTTGCTCCACGACAAGAAGGCCTAATCTGTAGTGTTCTCACTAACTTCATTCAAGAAACTCGTCTGACATAATATTTACGATCGTTTGGTTTAAATGTGCGGAAAGTTTTATTTACTCAGATCATTTTATGTTGACATATAAATTATATATTTAGCATCCTGAAAGCACTTTTCTTGTGCCCCCTAAATTGTGACTTATGTCCCAAAACCACGAGTCACTTTAATTTCACCAAAACCATCTTCACAGTGGAGAAGATGCCAAAGTGGCCCCGGCCTGTTTATTTAATTATACTAGAGCTGCAACAGTTAATGGATTAGTGATCGACTACGAAATGAATCGTCAACTATTTTGATAGTTGATGAATCTGTTCAAGTCCTTTTTAATGAAGAAGAAGAAAAAAAAATTCTGATTTCAGCTTTTTCAATGTGAATATCTTCCGGTTTCTTTGCTCCTCTGTGACAGTGAACTGAACATCTTTGGTGTGTGGACGAAGCAAAACATCATCTTGGAGTTTTGGGGAAAACACCGTGAACAGTTTTCACCATTTTATGAGCCAAACAACTAAACGATTAATCGACAAAATAATCGAGCGATTAATGGCAAAGGATCTTTAGTTGCCGCCCTAGGTTATACTTTCTCTATTTTCAGACATTCCTGCAGCTGACGTGACTCGTGATCAATGATAATCGACAGAAGCAGTAGACTGGGACCTGCTGAATGGGAGAATCTGGACTTTAAGACGACTTCTACCAGCCGACACTTTGACCTGCGGCAGCAACGTGGGCGGCGGGAAAAAAAATCTAAAGAAGAGGGCAAAGGGCAAAGGTCACGATCACATGACGGCAGCTCCTGAGGCGAAGCTGAAGAACTGGATGATCCGACAACAAGCAGAAGAAGAAGAAGAAGAAGAAAACACCTGAGAGGGCCAACGGGCCCAATGCAAACACTCGGGCCAGCCGCGACTCACAGAAACGGGAGAGCGTCGCGCGTCGCGGCACGTTAAACGCCTCGGTGGCTCCACTTGCCCAAAAGGAAACGAAAATGATTCGTGACCTTTCACGGCTGATTTCATTTCATTTCCACGTCAATGTTATCGTTTGGTTTAAGGAGGATTTCAATGGAACTCTCTTCCATCGGCCGACCAACGTTTCTGCCAAACGAGGCGACGGGTCGCCGTGAACATTTGTGAAAGATACTTCATAGAAGAAAAAAATAATAATTGGGTACAATTTATGATTTTTGGCAACACTTTGGTTTATGACCAATTACCTTAAAGCTACAATGTTTCATATTTAGAAGAACTTATTCACGGAAGTTGAATGTATTGTCCATGACTAAGTGTTCATATGTGTATAATCAACTCTGAATGAGTTAGATATAGTTCCATGAGGTGACCCGACCTCCGTGTGAGTCTCCATGTTTCTACGTCGTGTTGAATACGGTTGTTGAACTAAACGGTCCAGAATACGTCGCGTGGCGTTGAATTTTCAGACGCTGCCGGAAACCGGAAATGGAATCGGCGGTGCGCCGCCATCAAGTGTCCCCTGTCGGTCACTCGGTAGGTTGCGGTTTGCAACTTTATCACCACATGCCGCCAGAAAATTACAAAAATGACACACTGGGGCTTTAAGAAAACAAATGACAGAGACTGTGTATTAAAATGTATAAACCTTTATTCTCTGTACTGACCAGCAGAGGGCGACTCCACCGGTTGTTTCTACAGAAGTCTGAGAGAACGACTCTACTGTACGTCTCACCTGATTCACAACGTCAGCAAAACATTTTTCCTGAGGAGTTGATGCTTCAATCTCTAGTTTCAAGTTTTATGTTCATTTTGTAACATTATGGTTCATTCAGGGTCAAATATACGATCGAGCGTCGGGGCACGTGGCTACAGTGTGATTGACAGCCGGTACCGTCCAATAGCTGCAGGTCTCAGGTGTAGGTGGACGCGTGTGGCCTCAGCTGCACTTTCTGTTTAGCGCTAATACGCTAATGTGTTAGCATCCTGTCACGCTGAGCTAAGAAGCTGAACATGGCCGATCCCCCCGAGAAAGGGGGCGTGTCCAAAGAATCAGTCGCAGGTCAACAGATTCAACTTGAAAGTTGCACATCTATAAATAAATCATCCTTGAAGAGCAGACTCTGATCAGTGGAAAAAAAATATGTTCACAGTCGGACCAAAACTATTATGTCTCGTTTTCTCCCAGGGGACCTGAGCGCAGCACGAGGCAGCTCTCTGGGTCGTCAGAGTTACGTGACACTTTCTCCCTTCAAAGTGGCCACGCCCACCCGCAGTCGACTGCGGCCAATCAGTGGCTCTATTTGCAGAGGTTGTCGTGACAACAGGTGGAATGTACCTCGTTCCCTGCCTGACCTTGGGACGCTATGCTCCCTCTGTGTGTGTGTGTGTGTGTGTGTGTGTGTGTGTGTGTGTGTGTGTGTGTGTGTGTGTGTGTGTGTGTGTGTGTGTGTGTGTGTGTGTGTGTGTGTCAGTATCATTTCCACAACAGCAGTCGTCTGCCACTTAATACGTCACAGAAAGTGAAATGCTGTAGACGTGATCACATGAACGCGTCCTCTTTTATTTTCCCCCGATCAATCATAGTTTAAAACTTAACGGAGCACTGACTCATTGATCATCATGATGATATCATCATGATGATATCATCATGATGATATCATCGATATCATGATGATATCATTCTCCCGGTGACGCCGCACCTGACGGAACCCAGTCAGCGACCCTGTTGTGTTGTGAGCGGTGGATGCCAGTGGCCGCGCTTCACAGACTCGGACAAAGGGATTTGTAGTAAACGTGGTAACAGCATTTTACATCCCGTCACATCTCGAGGGAAAACCTTGATATTTTCCCGCACACACACACACCTAGCTACGGGTTGTGTTCAAAAACACAGCCTGGAGGCACAAAGGTCGGCGTTAGTGTGTGTGTGTGTGTGTGTGTGTGTGTGTGTGTGTGTGTGTGTGTGTGTGTGTGTGTGTGTGTGTGTGTGTGTGTGTGTGTGTGTGGAAAGGAAAGAGAGAATGAGGTCACACGGTCTGGTTGAGGTCACGACTGAAAGCTACAGGTCCCGTCGAACCTGTTCTTTGTGTTTGCGCGAACACACACACACACACACACACACACACACACACACACACACACACACACACACACACACACACACACACACACACACACACACACACACACACACACACACACACACACACACACACACACACACACACACACACACACACACACACACACACACACACACACACACACACACACAGCTGATGCTGCCTGGAGAGGCTTGATCGTTTATTTCAACTCGTGTTTTGTGTAACGGTTCCACGATGTTCCACCGGCGGAGACGCGCGTCAGGTCGGACATCAGACGTTAAAAACTCCTTTTCCTAACCACTTTTCCTTGACATCAGTGGAAGACGTCATGAGGTCAAGGAAAGGTGTAAAGGAGGAATCTTAAACTACACATTTCCCAAGATGTACAACAAAAAACATCTTATAGGCGACTTGGTCATATCTCGGTCATATTCAGACTTTTTCTTCGGATTGAATCGTTCACGTTCGTGCACGTTAAACACCGCTGCCGCAATGAATTGTGGGACGTCTATAGGAAGCTCCAGTGTACCCTATGGTAAATGAGATGGGAGGGGAAGCATCGAAGCACCTTTCCTCTGCATTTAGAGAATCTGAACAGCTCTCATCATGGTGCTGAGGAAATACTTCCGGGTCGTTTCAAAAAGGAACACACACACACACACACACACACACACACACACACACACACACACACACACACACACACACACACACACACACACACACACACACACACACACACACACACACACACACACACACACACACACACACACACACACACACTTGTGTAACCGGCCTGTAACACACACCTGTCTGCACAAGCACATGGCCGACACCCTCTTTATACAACACACTTGTTTAAACACACAATTTTTTTTTTCCTTCTTCTTTTTTTTGAACTACCCTCAGAGGAACAGAGACGATTAGGATTTTTCCACTTGGAAGTCAGACCTCTGCGATTTCGCAGGTTTGCTCAGAGTGACGCCTCGTGCGTTCAAAGATGTCTGGAAATCTGGAACACGTTCTTCTCCTACAGAGACGCAAGACAACGTGTTTATGGAAATCTTATGGAATACTGCTTTTTCATATATTTCCTTATTTTGTGTAAAAATGGTTTCTATATTTTGTTATAATAAAGAAACGGACATTTTAAGCAAACAAAGTCAGCACTTTTCTTCATATTCCATTTTTAAAAAGTCAGAAGAAAAACAAAACACCAAATTAGGAGAAGAAAAAAAAGAAAAAAGGTTAAAACTGTTTGAATTGTTTTGACTTGTAACTCTGCGGGACTCCGGCGGCGAGCGAGCGAGCGAAGCCCCCGTGTGTTTACAAAACACGTGGGTTAAATGTTGGAGGACGACGACCTGCTGCGTCCCAGAGCTTGTAATCTCCCAGCGGACAGCGAAGGCAGCGGAGCGTTTCAGGAGCGACCGGCGCTGACGGAAATTAAAACGGAGCGAGAGAGGGAACTATAAATATACATAAATATACACCCGGCTGGAGGAATAATAATGTGTCGTAGTATAATATAAAACATGAAATACTGGCTGAAAATATTCCTCAGCCACACAGGGTGTGTGTGTGTGTGTGTGTGTGTGTGTGTGTGTGTTTTATGGACAAAAGCCAGGGGCCTCCCCTGAGGGGCCCCGCACCACAGCTAACCATTAACACACACACACACACACACACACACACACACACACACACACACACACACACACACACACACACACACACACACACACACACACACACACACACACACACACACACACACACACACACACACACACACACACACACACACACACACACACACACACACACACACACACACACACAATTGAGAAGGAGGCGCTGTGTTACATCACTTTGTCTGACAACAGCAAACATCTCCTTCCCACGCTCTCTCCATCCCTCCCTCCCTCCCTCCCTCGCTCTCTGGTTGCCTGGCGCCGTCTTCCCGTCATACAGGTGAGGCATCTGACAAACCAACGTTAACTGTGTAATCACGTCCAACGCGACCTCGCGGACTCTGACTCGCGGTTTTCTTGCGAACACACTTCTCCTCTTCTTACCGTGACTGATATTCGCTCCACGACCGTACGTGACGAAGAGAATCTGAACACTCCTCATGACAGAGAAGCTGAAACGAGTGCTGACGTGATAAATGGACTATGAAAGCAGCTGCAGATTCATTTTATTTGATGAACTGTTCAGTATTGTTTCAGGCTCTAATGAGTATTGGTCACAACACACAATATATAACGACCCGAGTGGTTCATCTCTGAAGGATGAAACATGACCAGCTTAGTGTGTGTGTGGGTGTGTGTGTGTGTGTGCGCGTGCGTGCGTGTGTGTGTGTTCGTGTGTGTGTGTGTGTGTGTGCGTGTGTGTGTGGGCGTGTGCATGTGTGTGTGGGTGAGTGGGCGTGTGCGTGTGGGTGCGTGTGTGTGTGTGCGTGTGCGGGTGTGTGCGTGTGTGCGTGCGTGTGGGTGAGTGGGTGTGTGCATGTGTGGGTGTGTGCATGCGTGTGGGTGTGGGCGTGTGCGTGTGGGTGTGTGCATGCGTGTGGGTGTGGGCGTGTGCGTGCGTGTGTGTGCGTGTCCCACCCAGTCAGTCATTTCCTCTGTTCTGTGGAAAATCAACCCTCCTCAGTTTTACATCACCGAACGCGGCTCGACCTCGGCAGCTCGCTCCCGTCGTCACCAGAACAGCGACGAGCCTCGAACTAGAGTTTTTATCCAGCCTGATCTTCTTCCCCTTTTTTTTATCTCATAAAAAAGGGCACAAAAGCTTCTGTCGAATCCAGAAAGAGTCTCTGAACTCGGGCGCAGTCAGACTCGGAGGCCGACGCCACTCGTGAGCTCACGTCAGCCGTGGAAACACACGCGGGTTCAGACTCCCGGAGGAGATTGAGGGCCCGTCACCGGAACCCACGCGCGGTGGTTCGTCAAGTGTCGACTTCGTGTGCGACTTCCCCACGAGCGTCCGTCACACTGAACGTGACCCAGAGAGCTCACTGTCCGGGACGCACT